>NW_006800176.1:788354-812304 GCF_000485575.1 Poecilia formosa
TGACCACAAAGTCCTCGCTCACCAGAAATCCTCCACACACATGATGACCCGTTTTGTTTTGCAGTGAGACCATGTACTGCATTGAGTTCTCAGGTGCCTTTTCCCCATGTATGATGTCACTCCCATGGACTACAATAATGGATTCAGAAATCAGTCTAGATATATTTTAGTTAGAGAGTAAAAGTCAGAAGATTTCTTACCATTTTGTCCAAGAGATGTCACAATGTGGAAAAGCAGCAATGTACCCATGCCGTGCATGGTGCCACCACTTATGGGTTGTGCTTGTGAGAAAATTAGGCTGAGGTTTTTATAGCATATTGCTCCACTAGCTAGACTCATTATCTAAAATCTAGATAATTTTTTTACCACATTGGCCGACCTATAGGCCCCCATCTTGATGTTTCAGATAAGAGTTTTAGTCAGTTCTTCTGACTAAAACTCTATTGGTTGGAAACTTAGATAACTCAGTCTTCATGCCACTTAACATTTCAAATGATCTTTTAGTTTTACGTCTGTATTAACAAAGCATTCAGCTTTTTGGTATTTATGATCTCTTTAGCAAGTTTTTGCACTAATATGCCTCCACATATCACTGCTTTTCTATTTTACATTCCAGCTTTTTGCTAAATTGGTTTTCAGCTTTTTATAAATAGGATTTGTTCATTTTTGTAGTCATTCATTTGCTTTTGCTTATGCGGGAACTGGACAACAGATACATCTAAAGGTCTCATCTCACCACAGTGAACCTCTTGTTAGTGCTTTGTGTATTTTTGGCCTTGGAATATGTGTCCAGCACTTGTTAAGCATCAATAGTGTAAGGACAACAATTTGAAAAAAAGATGTATAGTCAAGTACTCCCTTAGAGTCACCAACAGGTGGCAGTGTAGTAATGAGGATATATCCTGCCTTCTCGGTAAACTTTTTGCTGGATTTTCCCACTGTTTCCCAACCCTGGTCCTCAAGGCACACTGCCCTGTATGTTTTAGGTATTTCCTTGCTTCAGTCCAGCTGATTTCAATCGATGACTAATTAACAGGAATTTGATGAACTGCAATCAGTTGAATTAGGCACATTAGAGCTGGGAAACCTCTAAACATGTAGGACAGTGTGCCTGGAGGACCAGGGTTGGGAAACCCTAAATGGTTGAAATACTTCAAGATGTCACATCAATCCATCTCATGTTTGTATCTTTTATATGCTGAGTGGAAATCACAATCACATATCTGGTCTATTAAGGGACATTGTGGTGACAAATTTATCTCCTTTAAATTTGTCACCACAAATTTAAAGGAGATACTAGTTTGTTGATAAAATCAGATTGAAGCTGTTTTCTGTCTGATTGCTGTTCATTCCTCTGCCTGTGTTCTCATTCAACAATAGTATAAGGATGATGCAGGGTAACAAACCCATAAGTTAACCTCCTGTCTCAAAACAATGTATGTCAGTTTAAATTTTAAAGATGGCTCACAATCTGAGCCATCTTTAAAATAGCTTCTTGTGACCCAGAAGACAAGTCCTAGAAAATAACTCGCTCCTTTATAAGAGGAATAAAGGACCAGAGACATAAGCTGCATTTTCATCACAAATGTATGCAAAACATTGTCTATATTCCACGGATGCTGAAAAATCCCTCAAATTACCTCATTTCATAAAAAGGGACCTTTTAGTTTTGGTTTCTATCACATCCAGAGAACTCTAATGCACTACAACCTGCTCTGCACTATGCCTCTCACTGTGCTAGATGTTAGGTTGTTGTGGAATAAAGTTTAAATTAAACATTTTTGAAATTGTTGGACAAAATCAAAAGAAACAAAGTTATTTACAAACAGAACAAAATTACACTTACTGTTTACAAACCAGGTAGGTACATATATTTCTGTAATATGATCAAAAAACTTTAGTGGGGATCAGCTGTAATGTAATCAGGCAAGCATGATGTAAGACTACTGGTTCAAGTAATCGTAAAGGGGTCTGAGTATATCTGTAGTTAAGAAGGAAGGCTCATGGTCGTAGGAAGGAGGTCCTGATATAAGTTTCTCTGTAGAATGGTTGGACTAAACCTTGAACATATGAGGTGCTCTTTCATCTGTCGGATGCTCAAAGTAGAGGACCTTCAGTTTTCTATCAAAAGGAGCCAGTTGAGGTGATTTAGGCATCTGATCAGGATTCCTCCTGGGCCTGCTGACAGCAGCAGCACAGCCAAAGCTAACCAGCACCCAAAAGCCACAAACAGTGGTCAACGTTTCAAAACGAGCAACATTTTGGAATATGGACCTCAAAATCGAGAAAGAGGCCCACAATCATAAGTCATCCTACTTTTAACAAAGATGTCATACTTTTACCAAAATCCACATGGAACATGTAACCCACTGTTACGACTGGCTCAAGGTCATAACAAAACGGGAGACCATGCAGGGGTTAAAGTGTATAAAAATGAATACAGGTCCTTCTCAAAAAATTAGCATATTGTGATAAAGTTCATTATTTTCCATAATGTAATGATAAAAATTAAACTGTCATATATTTTAAATCAGGGGTCACCAACTCCAGTCCTCAAGGGCTACCATCCTGCAACTTTTAGATTCACCTCTGCTCCAAAATGTCTGAATTCCCTCACCAGCATTCATTCCTCTCTGCAATAGGCTGGAAACGAGCAGTTTATTTGATCCAGGTGTGTTTGAGCAGAGACGCATCTAAAAGTTACAGGATGGTAGCCCTCGAGGACCGGAGTTGGTGACCCCTGTTTCAGATTCATTGCACACCAACTGAAATATTTCAGGTCTTTTATTGTTTTAATACTGATGATTTTGGCAAACAGCTCATGAAAACCCAAAATCCCTGTCTCAAAAAATTAGCATATCATGAAAAGGTTCTCTGAAGGAGCAATTAACCTAATCATCTGAATCAACGAAGTAGCTCTAAACACCTGCAAAAGATTCCTGAGGCTTTTAAAAACTCCCAGCCTGGTTCATTACTCAAAACCGCAATCATGGGTCAGACTGCTGACCTGACTGCTGTCCAGAAGGCTATCATTGACACTCTCAAGCAAGAGGATAAGACACAAAGAAATTTCTGAACGAATCGGCTGTTTGCAGAGTGTTATATCAAGGCACCTCAGTGGGAAGTCAGTAGGAAGGAAAAAAGGAGGCAGAAAACGCTACACAACGAGAAGAGGTGACCGGACCCTGAGGAAGATTGTGGAGAAAGGCCGATTCCAGACCTTGGGGGAAGCAGTGGACTGAGTCTGGAGTAGAAACATCCAGAGCCACTGTGCACAGGCGTGTGCAGGAAAGGGGTTACAGATGCTGCATTCCCCAGGTCAAAAATCAAGCCACTTTTGAACCAGAAACGGCGGCAGAAGCGCCTGACCTGGGCTACAGAGAAGCAGCACTGGACTGTTGCTCAGTGGTCCAAGGTACTTTTTTCGGATGAAAGCTAATTTTGCATGTCATTCGGAAATCAAGGTGCCAGAGTCTGGAGGAAGACTGGGGAGAAGGAAATGCCAGTAGTCCAGTGTCAAGTACCCACAGTCGGTGATGGTCTGCGGAGCCATGTCAGCTGCTGGTGTTGGTCCACTGTGTTTTATCAAGGGCAGGGTCAATGCAGCAGCTATCAGGAGATTTTGGAGCACTTCATGCTTCCATCTGCTGAAAAGCTTTCTGGAGATGAAGATTTCATTTTTCAGCACAACCTGGCACCTGCTCACAGTGCCAAAACCACTGGTATTACTGACCATGGTATTACTGTGCTCAATTGGCCTGCCAACTCTCCTGACCTGAACCCCATGGAGAATCTGTGGGATATTGTGAAGAGAAAGTTGAGAGATGCAAGACCCAACACTCTGGATGAGCTTAAGGCCGCCATCGAAGCATCCTGGGCCTCCATAACACCTCAGCAGTGCCACAGGCTGATTGCCTCCATGCCATGCCGCATTGAAGGTTGCAAAGGGATTCCTGAACAAGTATTGAGTGCATAACTGAACATAATTATTTGAAGGTTAACTTTTTTGGTATTAAAACACTTATTTTATTGGTTGGATGAAATATGCTAATTTTTTGAGACAGGGATTTTGGGTTTTCATGAGCTGTATGCCAAAATCATCAGTATTAAAACAATAAAAGACCTGAAATATTTCAGGTGATGTGCAATGAATCAAAAATATATGACAGTTTAATTTTTATCATTACATTATGGAAAATAATGAATTTATCACAATATGCAAATTTTTTGAGACGGACCTGTATTTAACAAAAACAATGGATTGTGGATATCAGTATCAGTGGTGTAATGCAAATGCTTGGATGTGTTGTATGAGTGCATATGGAAGTGTTGAAGTGCAAAAACAAAGACAAACGCAAATGTGCAAAAAGGAGGGAAGCTGAGGCCTGGCAACAAACACCATAAGTGTCAAGTGGACGCTGAAGGCGATCCAGAAGACGGAGACAGCCAGGTTCAAGTACTCTGCGCTCCAAATTAGCAAATCAGCAGCACCTGTAAAGGGGAGGAGCACAAAGACAGACAACAAGACCTGCAACCCAGGCCCACAAGGCCCAGCGCCGTAACACCCACAAGAAAGGTTACTTCAAATACCCTTGATAGTTAGTAGATGGCAGGTAAGTTAAGTTATTTCAATGACTAATACCAACACTACACACTTAAAAGGGATGTTGGGCCTGATCAGAAGATCATGAATTTGTGGGAGCCTAAGTGTGAGCAATAACAGAAGAAAGCACATAGTGTCTATGAGGAAAGAGCAGAATTTAATATAGGGAATATTGTGGATCTAGGTTTACAAATAAACAAAATTTGAACGCTTTTGAAAAATAAAATAACCCAATATTTTTAATCCTTTCAAAGTGTCTGTCAAATGTAGGTTTCAATGTTTCACTGTTGGTGACCATTCATTCGATCCTTTGGGCTGGGCTCGCCAGATTTAATTTTTCCTCGTCTGAAGACAGGTCAGAGATGGAGCTCATTAATGAACTGTAGGTGGCATAGTTTGTCACAAGAGTCACATGTTTGGTTCACTGTGGACATACTATCAATAGTCTCTGGTTGGGCGGCTATCAGTGGACTCTGGTGGTATTGTTGAGGATTGGATAATCCTAGGCCTTCTGGTTGGTAGGTAATTTGAATCCTGTATCAATGAATTCTGGTTTCCTCTCGCTGTTACGATAAGTTCATGTCATAACTTGTCTGACTAGGAATGGTAGTGCTATGATGACTGGAAGCTAATGGGGCGTCCAACTCCATAGAGCTTTCCTCGGAGACTGTGTGGTCAAGCGCAAGAGGAAGGTCTGATGGAGGAAGGACTGATGGTCTAAAGCACATTGACTTTCCCTTGAATAGCTTGTGAATCATGAAGCCATTGAGTTCTTGGCTGTCCCGCAACCTTGGTTGCACAAGATTGTAGCTATGTGGCATCAAAAGTTCAGCACTTGTCTCCTCAGGAAATATGTCCTTAAAGGCCTCCTTAATCTCAGAAATGTCTGTTCTGCAGTCCCATGACTTATTCATCTCCGAGGCACTTATAATGTATTCATTTTCACTTCTCTTTGTTTTGTGTTTACAGATGTCGTTTGTAACCAAGTGTTCAAAACACAAGTGAGAATGAATAAATATTGTATTGATTTAATATTGTATTCTACAATGAGATTAAAAAGAATAAGTAAATATATTTCATGTCTTATTCTACAATAAGATTTAGAAAGTAATAGAGTTAAAAAATAACTTCAAAAATATATGTAAAAAGTGCTAAAAGCTGTAAAAACTATGCAATACGCCTTTAGTGATCGTTTTTAATGATGGCTTAAACAACCAATAGCTTGCGCAGTCTGAATTCACATCAGCCAATAAGATTGATTGTCCCGCCCCTTTCACTGCAGCGGTGAGATTTTTCATCAGACAGCGTGAGGGGTCAGAGCTGACGGTTGCTCCCGCTTATATCCCGGAAGATCTTGTAAAATTCGATGAAGAATCTTGAAATCGGTAAGTAAAATAATACTAAAACAGCTTTGCAAAATATTTCAAAAATAGTAAACCCGCTTTTATTAAATCCCATAAACCTTCTGTTGTGAGTGGCTGAAGGCCGGAAATCCCATGTAGCGTAGTGTAGCATCGGTGAGTGATTGCTCCGTTAGCATGTAACTCAATAAATTAACCAAAAAGTGGCTAAAATCCTACCTGATCAAAGCCAATACAATATTGTAAGGTTTTGTATTATTACTGTTGTCTGTTTTTAATTGAACTCATTTTTTTATGAGCACATGTTTTAATATTTTAATAGTGCTAATTCAGTTCATGTTGCTGTAATGTGCTTTTCTATTAGCATTGCTAGGAACTTTCTTGCTGTCCTAAATAGGTCGGAGCTAATGTATGCTTCCAATCCAGAGACAACTGGATCACTTCCAGATTTGGATGGCCATAAAGGCCAGTCTTCAGAGTGAGGTGGTTTCTGACGAGCCAAACCCAAAATCTGCGAAGGAGGTTCGTCTTAAACTTGCATCTCAGTTTGATACTAGCCAAACATGTCAAATTAATATCAACAAGTCATCAGTACTGGATGGAGCACTGTGAGGTTTCATACGACTGTCCTACAATCCCAGGTACCAGATGTCCATCAAGTTTTTTGACGATTTAGGATTGAAGAGGCTGTGGACCTTGGTGGTCCATAAAGAGTATTTTTACCTTTGTTAATGGAAGCCAAAGCATAGTCACCAATGTTTGAAGGCGAGATGGAAACCTGAAGTCAGCTCTTGACAGTTCAGCTCTCTGAGGGGATCAATATTTTATTGCTGCAAGTTTGGTAAACAGGGGTCCTCTACCAGGATTCGTTTCATCAGCTTTGTATTCTCAACTCGGAGGTGGTGCCTCTGCTGTGAAGCCTGCATTAAGTGATAGTGCTGATAACGATCTCTATGACAAGGTTCAAAAGGTGTCAGAGTGCATATCTGTCAAAGAGCTGATAAATGCCACTGAACCACTGCATGACCATCTTGCAAATTCTGAATATCTCAGGCAACTCAAGAGGGTCAAAAACAAACATCTCCTGGTTCAGAATATTCTCATGTTTCAGGTGGTCTATAGTGACGGGAGCATTTGAAAGATTTAGGAATGGACTGGAAACTCTTGGGGTACTGGATGCAATCACAATGAACCCAGAAACTTTTAAACCCTTTATGTGTCACGAATAACCCCCCTTCTCCCTGCTGAAATAATGGAACAACTTTTCAACATCCGTCTGTCTGCTGTGGGAAGCAACAAGAGAAGAGCAGAGGAACGCACAGTTACATTTTGGAGAGATTACCTTCAAGATGTCGAAGAAGGAGGACCGTCCAAACTTGGCAAAATACTTGCCTTTGCAACAGGTGCAACTATCATTCCTCCGGCTGGGTTTTCTCCCCAGCCTTCAATTGAGTTTTTGCATGAGCAGTCCATCCATCCAAGTCGGCAACTACCTATGGCTAACACCTGCATCCACCCCCTGAAACTACCAATGCTGGAGACATATGATCATTTCAAAGAAAGTATGGATTTTGCATTAGGAAACACGCAGTTTTAGGAGAGAATTAGTTGGGGTTTTTTCTTGTTTTTTTTTTCTTTTCTTTTTATTCCCAGCATATCTTAAGAATGATTTAGTTCAAATCAAGATTCTTTTTTTAAAGAAGCAAAAAAACGGAAAAGGATTTCCAGCATGTCCCTCGAGGAGGATGTCCCGGGGCAGACTCAGAACTGACTCCATAAACCATATATATAGTACGTGGCAGTCCCCCAGACCCAAGAAAACACGGAGAGCTTCGACGGGTGCAGTAGATTCGTATTTACTTCTTTCAAAACCAAGTTGTTGAAGTGCACTGAATACACCGTGGTTCAAATACACCGGGAAAACTAAAAGAAAAGAAAATACATTTTGCTTAAGTGCTTTTGTTTGACACAAAACATGAATACATTATAATAATAATAACACTAACTTAAACTTATAGAGCTCTAAACATATACCTCACTCCGCTGTCCAAGGGCTGCAAATTTATGGCGGTAAAGTCAGTGCTGTGCTACCTTTAGCCTGTTTACTTGGTTCTGAAGAATGTGCTACAGTCCAGAATCATTAAGATGAAGAATATCCTCTTCCTCTTGTCCGTGGGATATTTCAGCCCAAAGTGCTGACTGACAAGAGGCTAGCAACACTTCCTCTTATTTTACAGTTTAAATGAAGGCACTAACTCAACATGAACCAAACTACAACGCTCCTACTGGGTACTATGGGTAATAACCTACAATCGCCACATAAAACATGGAACAGGCATTTAAATAGAAATAATATATATATATATAAAAAAAATCACCACTTTTAGCATTTGATTGCATTTTGCTTTATTTCATAATTCTGTTGAATACCAGAAGCTGACAAGCTGATAATTAATTTAATCAATAAAAAAAATGTCTCCTTAGCTTTGGTTTCTATCACATCCATCTCATTTCCCCCTCTGCACTGTTCCTGATCAGACTATTCTCTATGTGCCAGATGAGAAAAATGCTGTTTAGTCCCCTACGTAAAGCACCACATTGTGGAATACAGTTTCAATTCTGAGGCAAGTGTAGGGATAGACTGTGTGACCCATAGGTAATTAGATATAACTACCTATGGGTCACATAGGTAGTTATGGCCATAGGTATTATGGTCACATAGGTAGTTATGGCTAACTACCTATGGCTTAGTTAGCCATAGGTAGTCCTCATTGGGGCCTCAATGAGGACTGGGGCCACATTGAGCATGACCAATGACCTTTGATGCATGTCTTCCTTCTCTCTCATTACCTGCTTTCCTATCTGACCACTCTCAAATGAAGGACACTAGAGCCAATAAAATATTTTAAAAATTACATATTTTTGAAATACTTGGGGAAAAAAAGAAGGAAAGTTATTTACAATATAGAAATTTTGCACACTGTTTAAGCACTAGGTAGGTCCGTACGTTTCTGCAAAATGATCCAAACATTTTAGTGGGTTTCAACAGAGCTGTACTGGAACATGTAGTCCACAGGTATGAGAGAGGAGTCATGACCAAAGGAAGGAGGTCCTGAATATAACCATCTGATATGAGTTTCCTCTGTAGACTGGTTGAACAAACCCTTAAGAGATGAGGACCTCTTCCATTCATGAGAAGCACAAAGAAGAGGACCTGACTATAAATACTATGTATATTTCTCTCAATACATATATACATTTCTTTTGATAAATAAAAAAGAGGGTGCATTTTGATTGCATTTTGCTTTATTTAACAAATTGGTTGAATGCCAAAAGCTGACAGAGGCAATGGAATGAAATGAACAACTTTCTGAGCAGGAAGACCTTCTGCAACAAGTTTACTACACACATTTCTTTGTATTCATAACGTTGTTGATCCACGGAAGATATTTGGATATGTCTGTGTAGACGTTGGGTACATCTGGGTATTTGCAGTTGAAATTTCTGTTGAATGACACGACACCCACAGCTACCCCGTCACACACCAGTGGACCACCAGAATCACCCTGTAATAATACTACCAAGCTTTAGTTTTGAATTGACCAAATTATTTTGTTGCATGTAAAAGGTCAACATGACTTACCTGACAAAATCCTTTGTCTGTGTCGTATCCACCAGCACAGATCACATTTGAAGGAAAGGAAGACCCCCATATCTCCCGACAGAGTTGTGGATTTAAGATCGACACATTCACCACTCTCAGGTCATCCACCATAGGAAAGTTGGTTCCAGTTTGACCCCATCCAGCTACAGAGCAGATCTGACCATCTCTAAGGTTTGCTTTGGAAGACGTTGGAAGTGGAATTATTTTCACCCTGTTATTTAGCGGAACTTCTTTGGACAACTAAAGATGCACAAAAAGACAAATACTAACTTAGATCTTTATAAAACTACCTCCACATTAAATCAATAAAATACACATTAATAGGTGTGCACCAAATGTCACATTGCATGTTGCTTGTATTGGTATATACTTACTTTAAGGAGCATGATGTCAGCACCAAATCCAACGGATTTATAAGTCGGGAATTTGCAGAAGTATTCAATATTCAGGCTCATGTAATTCTCCGATAGCTTGTGGGTTCCCAGAACAACACGCTTAGGTTCACTGAAAAATTAAATGTTAAAATTCTTATGAGGGGGGACATTTTTATGGTCATCAATAAGAAACAGACGTAGAAGAGGAACTCACTCTTCAGCACAGTGTGCAGCAGTGACCACAATGTCCCCCCTGACCATAAATCCTCCACACACATGACCCCATTTGTTTTGCAATGAGACCATATACTGCATCGAGTTGGCTGGGGCTTTTTTCCCATGTATGATGTAACTCCCCTGGACTGAAAAATACAGGCAAAGATTAGCAATTGGCTCAGTGAGACAGTTGGAGAAAGACAATCGGGTTACTCTCTTACCAGTTTGTCCAAGACATGCTAGAACATTGAAAAACAGAAATGTAGACAAACGGTGCATGATGCCAGCAGATCCAACTTGTGGTCAAAGGATTGTTTATCTGGGCCTTTTATACAGCTGTTTGGTTTACAGGCAGTCGTTATCTACAGCAATCTGTTTTTTTTTACACCCACATCCGTCAAAGTAACCTGTTTTCAACCAGTATTATCTTTTTTAGCCCTCACCAGTCTGAGTCAAGTTTGACTCAAACTGAATGAGTTTCTTGTGAACTGTTACATTCATGAGATTATCATCTTTGCTGGTTTGCTTAGAACCTTTCTCCCACTTTAATTCACAGCTGATTCTTTGGAACTCTGCAAATTTCAAACAGAGCCATTTTCTTAGATTCTCACAAATACATTTGTGGTTTAGACTACCATCAAACCAAATCATACTGCTGCATAATTAGTAAGTAAATCTGTGCCATTTATTTCACCACTAACAAAATAATAATTACAAACCTGACATAATTTTATTTTATCTCATGGAAAAATTGTTATAATTATACATTCAAAAAGCCAATCAGTCCATTCTCTCTCAACCAATATGATTCTTCACCGGCATTTGTTGATTAAACCAACATGTTATGAACCAAACTAACATAAATTGGAGAAACAACAAAGGACAAACTAATTACCTTGACTGATGAGACAAAAAATGTGTAAAATAAAAGGGAAATGTTCATTAACCTTTTTAGTATTGATGAAGCCCAAAATAGCAATGTATTTTATTTAATCAGAATTTCATGAAATCTTGCATGAAAATATCTCGAGTTAATTCTTTTTTTAATGTGTCAGTAGATTTTTAATGTGTCAACAGATTTACTTTCACAAGTGGAGCATTATGGATTTTGCTACTTGGTAAATAAAATAGAACTTTATTTAAGGACAACTGACTTAAGAACACAGATGAAAAAGAAAGGAGGAAAGAAAGGGAGAAATGTGAGGGAAGGGTTTGAAAGGAAAGGAGTTAGGGAGAGAAATAAGCACAAAGAGAACACAAGTCAAGATCTTCAAGTCTTCCTGTAAACCTGCAGAGAAAACAGAAAAAACAAAACCAAGGAAACAATGAGCAACATAATGATAAAATTTAGAACATCATTGGAAAGTAGATGGTAATACAAGACGTATTTAGTGGGAACCACGGCCCAACTGGGAGTGTATCTGACAAGCATCTGAATCTGAACAATTGTGTGTTCTTTGCTTTATTAATTTGTCTGGTTTAAGATGAAAGGTGGGCTTAAAGTTATCTCTCTTTTACATATGTTCCCTCCCAGTTGGAAACTAGTAGTGAAACTTTCATGGATGTGTCAGTTCTAGCCTTTTAGACTTTCAGGACTTTTCTCTATAATCTGCTGGTCGTTTATTTAGAACATCATAGGCCAAAGGCTAAGAATATGTAAAATAGTCTTTAAAGGTATCTTCTAAAATCACACCATTGCCAAAAGAGCATATAAAATGCTTTAAGACTCAAAAGCTCTGGATAATGCAGCACGGATGGTAAAAGAGATCTGCATTGAAAGAAAATGTGGTAAAACCATGTACAAGGATGGCTTAGCAATAATTGTAAAGTACATTTGGAAGCTTGCACCCAAAATAATCTCCTACCAGACTTTCTCTGGCAGATTCATGTGTGCTGCAACAGGAAAGCATCTAAAAATGCAGGATACTGGTCCATGAGGACTTCGTCGAACACCTCTTACCTAGAGGCTGCATTGGTGTACTTGCAAATCCACACATTACTGTAATCTAATATACTGTACCATATTAACACTGGGATGCCAGAAATTTCAGATTTCTATTTGACAAAAATCATGGACCATTTTCCTCCCTCTTTAGAACAGAGGTAACATTGTGAATTTACTTGAGTCAACCTAGTTATAACATTGATTTCAGCAGTATGTGTTGCAGGTACCTCCCACCATGACTCAAATCAGTAACAGAAACAGCACACCCTTAACGGTGTGAAGAAGTTATTTTGTTTATGGTGTTTGAAAATGAAAGAAACAGCTGACGATATTCGAAAGCGTTTTGTTTTATTCAGCTGAAGAGCAGAAGAGGATGACATCGACCTAAATGGAAGCCACAACTTAACCGCCCACATGCCATGAGCTGGAACAATGCTTCACTCTAAAGATTTGCACAACCACATTTCTTTTCCTTCACAGCGCAGTTGAGCCACTGATGATATATAGAAACTTCTGTGTAGATGTTGGGTGTATTTGTCCAGAATGTCCCACGAGGAGGACGTCCCAGGGCAGAACTGACTCCATAGACAATATAAACAGTATAATACTCTTGTTAAATATATACTTATATGTTTCTGTTGAGAAATAAAAAAAATCTCACTTTTAGCATTTAATTTCATTTTGCTTTGCTTTATTTCATAATTCTGTAGAAAACCAGAAGTTGACAAAGGCAATGAAATGAGATGAACAACTTTCTGAGCAGGAAGACCTTCTGTAACAAGTTTGCTACACACATTCCTTCGTTTTCATAACGTTGTTGATCCACGGAAGATATTTGGATATGTCTGTGTGGACGTTGGGTACATCTGGGTAGTTGCAGTTTAAATCTCTGTTGAATGACACGACACCAACAGCTACCCCGTTGCACACCAGTGGACCACCGGAATCACCCTGTAATAATACTACCAAGCTTTAGTTTTGAATTGACCAAATTATTTTGTTGCATGTAAAAGGTAACATGACTTACCTGACAAAATCCTTTGTCTGTGTCGTATCCACCAGCACAGATCACATTGGAAGGCAGGCCACCCCATTTCTCCCAACAGAGTTGTGGATTTAAGATCGACACATTCACCACTCTCAGGTCATCCACCATATGATGGCTGGTTCCAGTTTTACCCCATCCAGCTACAGAGCAGATCTGACCGTCTCTAAGGTTTGCATTGGAAGACGTTGGAAGTGGAATTGTTTTCACCTTGTTATTTAGTGAAGCTTTCCCAGACAACTGAAGATGGACAAAAAGACAAATACTAATGCAGCTATTTTTTTAAATAATTTGACTAAAAATAAAATAATTTAAAATTATTTTCCTCATCTGTAACTCCATACTGGTAAATAGCATGTACTTGTGTAATGTTTAAAATAATCTAGAGAACTCCAAAATTCTTCTCTCTACATTCAGAGTGTCATAATTTTCTTCAAAACATCTGCACAATTGATGAACGGAGACTGAACTTTCACAATTAAAAATTTGCACATCTGGGTGTGCTGTGGTGACACAGGGGTTACACACAACCCATGTATGGAGGCCTCAGTTCTCGACGCAGCTGTCGCAGGTTTGATTCCAGCCCTGGTGACCTTTGCCGTATGTCTTTCCCCCCTCTCTCATTACCAACTTTCCTGTCAATTAACTATCAAATAAAGGCCACTAGAGCCAATGAAACCTTTAAAAATATTTTTTTGCACACCTTGATCTTCTACTACCTGATCCTAAGAGCAAAGGTTTAAATGGTGATTGAATTGTGTGAGTAGTTAAACTTCTCTAAACACTACAATGGCACTCTTCCTCCTTTGTTTTGCTCCAGAATATTTACACATGCTAAATATTCATAAGAACATTTAGTACGTCTATAACGTATTAGTCTAAAATGTTAAAATTAGTTATAATGGTGTAATCATATTAGATTATTATTTTTTGTTTACCATTATTTATAAAGGTGACATCACTGCAATCTTTTATGTGGGTTGATATAAAAGTCAATATGGGATTTGGGAAAAATTATAAAAAATATCAATACTCGTCTGTAACTCCATATAGCTGCTGCTTGCTACTACAACTGCTAGCGATAATAATTTTGTTGCTGATTATATTTATGGTGCAGTACAACTGATTTATGCTGGATCGTAATACGTTTGTACATAAGTAAAATGTAAGACAAACACTTTTAACACAAGTGTGACAATATTAATAACTGATGAGTTTCTCCACAGTAACCATACTGAAACTTGTGTTATGGACCTTTCATGAACACATACTTACTTTAAGCAGCATGATGTCATTGCCAAGTCCAACATTTTGGAAAGTTGGGAATTCGCAGCTGTACTGAATGTTTCTTTTTTTTACATTTGAACTTTTGATATTATGATTTCCCAGGACAACCAGATCGGGTTTACTGAAAGTATTAACAGTAAAGAGGTTATTACATACATTTGCAACAAATGAACTCTACTGTTAGTGGGATGCAACAATAGAACAAGGAGTCAGACTCACGGATTATTGCAGTGAGCAGCAGTGACCACAAAGTCCTCACTGATCAGAAATCCTCCACATACATGTTTTCCATTGCTCTGCACTGAGACCATGTACTGCATTGAGTTTACAGGAGCCTTTTCCCCATTTATGATGTGACTTCCATGAACTAAAGAGGAAGATAAAGGACAAAACCAGTTCAGAGGCCTGCTTTAGTTATTTATGGATAAAAATATGTGGACTTCTCACCTGTTTGGCAGAGAAATGTCAGCACCAGGAGACGCTGGACTTCCTTCAGTCTGAACATGATGCCAGTCAAGCTTGTTCTAGCTGTGTCGTAGTTTGTCAAGCTGACCTTTTTATATCGTAGTTTCCTTTCCTTGCACGTGCTATTATCTATGGGAATCTATATTAGCTTCACATCTTACCACATCCCCCTTAAAAGCACACTGTAGCTCGACAACGAGAATTATCTTTTACAATCTTTGAATACTCAGAAGTCAATGTACTACGAACATGAGAAACGTTTCTTGCCAGCCTTCTCCACATTTTTAAGCATCACAATGCTTTAATGTCATTGCCTATCCCTTTTAGGTTGTACTTTCATTTTTCTTGTTCACATGTTTATAAATGCCACCAAGTTAAAGTGATGTTATTTAAAAATCTATAGTTTTTCATTGAAATGCAACACAATTTTCATCAGATACAGTTTGTTCACTCAGTTGTACACATTGCCAGTAGTGGGTGGTGCTATAGCTATATTTAGTCACTTACTATAAGATAGTAACTTTCTGAAAACAATGTACTAACAAAAGTAGTTTTACTGCACCAATTTTTTTCCCCTTCAACTTGAAAACGATTACTTATGAAGAAAATTCATTCTTATGTGACTGCAATTGCTGGCTACTCCACTAGAAATTATAGTTGACTTTTTAACCAAAAATTGCAGCATACAGAAGCATTTAATTGTTTCTAGAGATTCTCCCGGTCTGTCTATAAGACAGGCAAACAAAACAGAAAACAGTACATATTGTCACTGGAACTACTTTTCAATATTCCAACGTGCATACATTACCCACTGTGGTTTAAAAGATTTTTTTATTTTTTTATATATCTAAAAAGAAGCAAACATTTCTTTTTGCTGGCTTCAGGAAAGTAACTTTGTTTATGGAAATAATTTGACATCTTTCACAGAAAAACATTGCTTTTTTTTCTTCTTTCACTCAGTGTATCAATATAGCCTGGTTCCCACGTGAAAACAAGTTTTAACTCCGTATTTGACCTCCAGCTCTGAATTGTCCATCCCTCTCACACTCATACAACTTAGCTTTTATCCAGAACTTTATCAAGCTTAGATAAGAAACTGCAGCTTGTTATACACATGCAAAAATATATCGGAAAGTCAAGTCATAATATAATTTAAATTTAGATTCAAAAAAGCAATGTGAAATTATTGTTTTCCTGTCACACCTTCCTTAATCTGTTCATCTACCATATCTTATTGTGCACAGGTTCCTGTTCCTGTTTGCTCTCACCATCTTACTTTTTAACATTTTGGAAGATTTTGATTGCATTTTTTTGGATGAAAACAATGAAAAAGATTCGAGGTTCTGTTACTGAGTGATAGATGCCATATCCACCAGCACTGACTGCGCTGGGAGAATTATCATAATTACATATTCATCTGTTCAACACTGAGGGAATGACATGAGAAATGGACATTATGTACAGGAGATTATGTAACTACCCTGTCAACTGCAACAGACACATTACACTGGTAAAAATATAATTTCATTTCGCACTGATCTTGCGTTTTCTATGCCTTTAAATCATTGAACAGTCAAAGACTGCACAACAGAAACACTTACTCAATTCTTAACTGATAAATGGTGATATTTTGTTAAAGGTTACAAATGTGGTCCAGGGTGGGAAGGCTATGTCATGAACTCATGATTCATTACTGATCACAAAACATACCCACACTGCTCATTCTTTCTAAAGCCTAACATCAGTCATAATGTCGTCTCAGCAGTGCGGTTAATCGTACTTCTCTTGCTTAAACGGTAAAGTTTTTTTTTTATTTTTTTTTTTACGTGTGCTTTTTGCTTCTTGGTGTAAGATAATGTAAATGTAAATATGTTTATTCATTTGTACCTATGTATGTGTGTATTTACTGCTGGTTGACTATGAATTGCACCGTAATGGAGCTGTAGTTTTAAAGTTTAGACAAATATTGTTTTGTTTATCAGGCAAATTTAACCATTTCATTTTCCTTGCTGAGGTAAAGTAATTATTTGTTGCATCTTGCATTGTCAAAGTGATGACATTCGCACATGTCTCTGTTTTATTTGAAAAATAGATTAAATGTCTTTGGTGGGGAGGTTCACCAGGCAAATATTTTTATTTTGTCTGCATTTTTTTTCAATCTCACTCCCATGGACTTAAAAATATTCAAAAGGCAAATACTAGGACAAGAGTTTATTCAACATCTTGAGATTAAAGCGGCACATTAGCAAAACTGCCACAATTTCTGCTTCAATGTACAGTGACAGTGAAAAAAAAAGAATTATATACATTTCTTTTCATTCACAACTTTGTTGAGCCAATGAAGATATTTAGAAATATCCGTGTAGACGTTGGGTAAATCCGGGTAGTCACAGTTGAAGCCTCTGTTGAATGACACAACACCAACAGCTCTTCCATTGCACACCAGAGGGCCACCGGAATCACCCTGCAAAGATCAAGGATTTAACGTTTGACATTTATCACAATGTTTAGACTATTATTTCTGATCAAAATACAAGAAGCAGACCTGACAAAATCCTTTATTTATATCAAGTCCACCAGCACAGATCACATTGTGAGGAAGGAGATTGTCCCATTGCTTCTGGCAGGTTTGTTGGTTTATGATTGCCACGTTCACCATTCTCAGGTCATCACTATGATCAGTTTGCTCAGTTTTACCCCATCCGGCCACAGAGCATTCTTGATTATCTCTTAAGGAACTCTCAGAAAAAGGAAGGGGAATTGTTTTCACGCCATTGTTTAGAAGAACTTTCTCAGACAGCTGAAAAGACACAAAAAAGGAACATTAAGACTTTTTAACCTGTTTTTTTGGCAAATCCAGAGATATTTGTGCTTTGCTCAGCATACTTACTCGAAGAATCATGATGTCTTTGCCATGTCCTGGGTCCTCGTACCCCTGGGGCTTGCATGTGGAATTGATGCTCACTTTTTTTATCTTTGAACTCTTGAGGTTGTGGTCTCCCAGAAGAACGTATTTCAGTTGACTGAAATTTTTGTAATTAAAAGTTTATTTCAAAACCAGTTTTGGCTCAACAGTCAAGCAGAAAATACAAACAGAAGAATAAAGAAAACTCACTTTTCACCACAGTGTGCTGCAGTGACCACATATTCCTCATTGAGCAGGAATCCTCCACATTCGTGACCTACATTGCTTTGCACTGAGACCATGTACTGCATCGAGTCCTCTTGGACTTTTCTCCCATGTATAATCCTATTCCCATAGACTGTGAAAATATTCAAGAGGCAAAGATTAGGATGAGGCTTTATTCAGCATCTTAAGATTAGATGTCAAGCCAAAGTCTCTTACCAGCTTGTCTGAGACATGACAGAATGCTGAGCAGCAGGAAATAACCCATGCTCTTCATCATGTCAGCCAATAAGGCGTTAGGTTTTTGGAAGGTGAAGTTGCTGCTTTTATGCAAAAGTTTGTGCCTAATGTTTGCATATCTGAGGCAATCTTTACACCACATCCCCTTTCAGAATACGCTAACAAGTTTGTAACTGTGTAGTACTTTGTGATATTTGAACTTCTGTCAGTCTGATGTAAATCAGTTAATTGTCTTGAGGATTTCTCACATTTGGTCACGTTGATTCGCCTCTTGTCCTGTCTTTTATGCTTTGTTCTACTTAGTTTTGATATTGCGTATTTGGACTTTTAGATGATTATTTCCAAATCCAAACCATTTTTACTCCACAGACTTTCTCTCTGTACACCCTGTCTGAACTAGCTTGACCATCTTTTTTTTTTTTTCCTGCTTCTTCACTATTGGCCCGGCTTTTTGCGTTAAAATGTCAAAAATGTCCTGATCATGATTATTATTATTTTTTTAATACCAATCCATGTAATTTGAGAATAGACACCAGGCGATGCTGAGTTACAGTCCAATAATGTTTTTAAATGAATAAACTCAGAATTCTGAATCTTTATTTTGCTGTGAAAGAACGCCACATTTTATTAGTGTTTTAGCTCACCTCTTTTCAATGATGCTCTTGACATGAGCGTTCTTGATGACCACAAGACGACTTAAATGAAGGTCGTGCCTGCAAGACTTTTGTAATATGTTTTAGGAAATCTCTGCTGTTTTGTTAATTAAAGGCTTTTTAACAGCTACTGATAAAAATGAAAGTTTACCTACACTTTATTAGAGCATTTTCTGTTCACTTAAGCAATTTAAATTCAGGATGCTAATTGTTAGCTTCTCGGTATTCCAACTACTGACCTTTTTATGCCTTCCAGCAGCTCACAAAGCTTAGCTAATAGCTGTTTTTCTGTTTGATGAGCAATGCTTCAATGCTAGATTTTTTAAATAATTATTTACACTGTCAAAAAGCATCTTGCAAGTCTTTACACCATGATCAGTCTGGATAATGCTACAAAAGATGACATCTTAGCTCTGCAGCCACGGCTTGAACGCTGGTATCGGTTCATCTTTACATGCAGACTGCAAAGCAATATCTGACAGGAAGCTTATTTTAGCACAGCTCTCTGATCTTCTTTTGTGATGCATTGACAAAAAGAGCTAAGCAAAGTAAAAAAGGGACAGCTAATAGTGCTGCTGTTGATTTGTTAACTGATAAATTCATAATTCATTTGTATGTCATGCTTTCATACTCAGTGCATAAAAAGTTAAGCACAACAGTTTTTTATGAAAAAATCTGTCAAGATTACGCCTACTCTGAATCTACGACAAAGACTTATTTACTTAATATTCAAATTCAGTAAGTCTGTTCAATTCTTATTTCCTTGTTAGTTCTATTTTTACGCATACCTTAATTTGTGGACTAATTTATTGTGGCATAGCACTTCAGTCTCCATTTTAGAAAATGCCCACAATAATGCTGTGGATACATAAAAACGTGTTTTTTCTGCATAGAATTGTTTGGTTGTTACCAACATATTATGAGAATTTCAGGTCCAGCCTGATTAGAAGTAAATTTACTGAGAAAAGTGTATGTAATATGTATTTTCTTTGATACATTAACTTCACTATATGCTCAAACTACATCGCCAAGTGCATAAACCACATAGACCAAGCTTCCGGCATCTTAATTCCAGCAAATAGAAAAAAAAAAAAAATATCACTGGTAGAATATTCTGAGCTCTGGTTATATATGTAAATCACCCATATGGTAATCTCTTGGTTAACCAAAAGTTCTGAACAACTTACTTTTTTTTTTCCAAGTGAGTGATATGGGTTTATTCAAATCTAACCACAGTGCACCAAAAAACACACCTGTGAAACATGGAGTCGTGGAAGTGTAAATGGTTGTTTTCTGTTCACTGAAACTATAACAAGCTTCAAGTTGTAAAACTTTCACATTTTCTATGATGCAACTTGCTTCACATGAGACAGAATCTAATTTTGTTGTTCTTGCATTTAAAATCTAGACTTCGAGCACCTTCTCAATACCAACCATAAGATGGCATAAAATAAAATTATACCAACTGGAAAATCGCCATTCTTATTAAGTATAAATCTAATTCCTTATGTGTTTTAGTAGAAACCACCAATATGAAACCCAGCAGAGCTTTTAAGACATTTTATTTAATCTTCTATTAAAGGAAAAAAGAAACACTCATGCATTATAAAACATGTATCCATGCTGTAAAGCTCTTATTTTACTTGAGAATCTTTTTAAAGTAAAATGGCTGCCAATACATGGCATCTGTTTAGATGTTAAGCATGTTTGAGTAGCCACAGTTTTTCTCCGTGTTGCAAGTCACAACACGGATTTCCACTTTTTTAAAGATCCACCTGAATCAGAAGAAAACAAAGTTCATCGGGTTCATGTGTTCGTTAAAACTTTACAGAAGTTGTTGCTTTGTGTAAAAATACAGATACGTCTGCAGCTTTAAATAGCCCACAAAATCTGAGCAGAAAGACGACTCTGCTATGTCTTTCAGTTTCACCTGACCCCTTTCTAGCTGGAGTCGGCTGCACTCTCTTTGGTTGCACTTTCAAGAAAAACACGACGAGGACTTTAATAAATAAAACAAGCTTGCATTGAGAAGCGTAACATCATTGATAGATTTGACTGTCAATGACGTTCAAATCACTGAACGTCATTGACAGTCAATCTTTATAGGGCTGTGCATCTTCAACAAGGATTGTCAAATTAATGAAGACGTTGTCATTTAATTTGAACTAGATGTACGTTATAAAACATTTATGTACTGTAATTCCATAAAACTCACTGTTTATTACAGTGTGCAGCCATGGCCACATAAATGAGGGGTATTATGTACTTTTCAGCTATGTAGTGCCACTTTACATCACAATCAAGTAACTATGTTACCTTCAGTTGTTATAAAATATTGAATATATCAAACATAACTTCAAATTGCTACTGATCTCAGTCCCTCTGCTGGTGCTGCAAAAAAAGATGTTCTGACGAATAATTACTAGATTTCAATGTTTTGTCAGAAAATGACAGAAGTGTGAGAAGATGAAGACGCATTAAGTCCTGCAGCGTCTTCATCAATTTATCATTATACTGATGCATTATCAGAGGGTTGAAAAGTTATATAAATTATTAACGTGCGTCATTACAGACCCTCTCTGTGATCACTGTGTACTTGTGGTCTGAGTAAATGTGGTGTAGGGTAAACGGATGTGGGCGGTTATGGTTAAAAACACATATAACAGGAAAACTTAACTCATTACTCGCTATGTTACTTTGCCCTTTTTTTTTTTTTTTTTTACCTTTTGCATGGAATGTTTTCTCTCTCCAAAACTTCTTGCACGTCTATTGAATAAAATTATAGTCCTACATGTCCAGCTTTCTTTTCTTTTTCTTTTTTTTTTTGCAGTGATGTTGCATCAAAGCCAAACAAAACCATTGTGCTGCATTGCATTAACTTTGTATTTTTGAAGCCTTAGCACTAGCTAAGCTCAAACTTTACCACTTGCTAAAGCTTTTTTAAAATCTTCTATTCATTATCGCTGTTTGCAATGACATCACAAAACGTACAGAAAGGTCGACTGGAAAGAAACGAGTACAACCATGTAGTAATATCCAAGAAAACAAGTATTAAAAGTAGTAATCGAGAGAACAGTGGGTGGTTTTCAAAGAAAATGTGATATTTGATCAATGCACTTTATCCATAAAAATCTATACCAAACATTTGATACACTCAGATCTGCCTTTTGTTCTCAATGAAGCTGACCTGTTGAGTAACAAATGTGTCGGTGGCCTGCACATTGGAAAACATGGATTTTAGTACAGGCAAAGTAAATCTCTTTTGTGGCTGTCTTTTCATTTGAAAATCTGCAACTTGTCATTAAACTACATCAGAGTAAATGTGTATTCAATGCGCCTAAAATGAAAAATTCACTCTTGCTGACTGTGTTTCATTTTTTGGCAATTTAACTTTATGGACTAATGCAACATACTAGTTGTCCAAAGAAGGACTCTTCATGTATTAATGAACATCACAGCCAACCCTGGAAATCTTTTACATGAGATTGAGCAAAGTGTTTTCAGTCAGAGGTCTACGTTTCACCGCTGCGGTATTGATCACTGCAGTAGATTCTTTCTATCCACAATCATCCCCTAAGAACAACAACTTCTTGAAAAATTGCAATGACTTCAACTTCCCCCATTGGGATTAATCAATAATTTATGAACCCCATACTTTTTTAATACCACCAGACTGTCTTCACCTTGATAACTCCTGTTTATTAATGCCTATTGGTAAAATATGTTTTCCATCTACTATCTTTGTCTCTGATTGCCATAGTTGGTCATATTTCAGAAATGTAATTTTCTCTCGAAAAAGCCCAAACTTTGTGGCATTTCTATAGTAGCAGCTTCTGGTTACCGCTCTATTTTTTAAGCTCTCCAGAACAATAGAGAGGTCATTGGCTGACGTATTGTTGCAACACGCTATACCTGACACCTAAACTCTGAAGCACCATTATGACTCATTCTGTCTTTTCTCTGAAAACAGATAAGGATCTCAGCAATGACCTACTTTTAGAAAACAGGCCAAATCTGTTTAAACCCTATGAAACTCTGGAACTAAGAGTTTCAAATTGCATTTGCAGTCATGGGGCTGAGATAGTGATAAGATGGTTATGTAATTCCTCCAACATCGTAACTGTGTCCTTGTGAAATGAAATCTGCAAACTACAGAGATGGATTTTTTTTTTTAAGATAGATTCTGTTTAGTTATTACTACTTGTGCAGTTGTAACATGTTGTTGAAATCTGTCATCTTTTTATGAGGAAAAACGAAGAAATCCTCAATCAACTTGTACTAAAAATCTTCAGATTACAGAATCCAGTATTGCAATAAACATTATTAGCATTCCACATGTTCAAGAAAGACTTCTCTAAGATTTGTTACTGCTTTATAGCAAAACAGGATTTATGTTATTCTGGTAAAGTGACACTGGCAGAGGCTGCCGTCTGCATCAGTCCGTCTGCATCAGTCGGCCTGTGTCCGTCTTTCTAATCACTTCATCTGTATTTTGAAACAGCCACTAGACTGAAAAAAAGCACAAGATTAAGTATCTGCAGTGACTACAAAAGTAGCAGTGGCAAAAGTTTACTCCATCCTTGGCAGACTTAGTCTGATCTGGCAGCCTCACTAAGCGTAACTTTATTTCAGTAACTCAGACATTCATTTGACAAAACAAGCTTAGGAATGCCCTCTTGTGAAAGTGTAGATGAATGACAGCCACTGATGAAGCGCCACATATATCACATATGTTCATGTTTTGAGGTTTACTTTTTTTTATTATTTGTTGATATCCGCTCATCAAAGGTGGTACATATGTTTCAAACATGAGACAGATGGGGACTGAATAACACCTCTCTGTGTTCTGTAAGCAAAGTAAAGCTTTATCCTTTATGTGTGTTTTAGCAACTTTAGTACAAGAAAACATGCAAGTTTGCATACAACATCCCTGCAGGAGGACTTCATGTTTTTCTATTGTAATTTTTCAT
>NW_006800176.1:812314-830933 GCF_000485575.1 Poecilia formosa
GAATTATTTTCACCCTGTTATTTAGTGGAGCTTTCTCAGATAACTGAAGATGGACAAAAAGACAAATATTAATGCAGCTATTTTTTAAATAATTTGACTAAAAAAATAATTAAAAATTATTTTTCTCATCTGTAACTCCATACTGGTAAATAGCATGTACTTGTGTAATGTTTAAAATAATCTAGAGAACTCCAAAATTCTTCTCTCTACATTCAGAGTGTCATAATTTTCTTCAAAACATCTGCACAATTGATGAACGGAGACTGAACTTTCACAATTAAAAATTTGCACATCTGGGTGTGCTGTGGTGACACAGGGGTTACACACAACCCATGTATGGAGGCCTCAGTTCTCGACGCAGCTGTCGCAGGTTTGATTCCAGCCCTGGTGACCTTTGCCGCATGTCTTTCCCCCATCTCTCATTACCAACTTTCCTGTCAATTAACTATCAAATAAAGGCCACTAGAGCCAATAAAACCTTTAAAAAAATTTTTTTGCACACCTTGATCTTCTACTACCTGATCCTAAGAGCAAAGGTTTAAATGGTGATTGAATTGTGTAAGTAGCTAAACTTCTCTAAACACTACAATGGCACTCTTCCTCCTTTGTTTTGCTCCAGAATATTTACACATGCTAAATATTCATAAGAACATTTAGTACGTCTATAACGTATTAGTCTAAAATGTTAAAATTAGTTATAATGGTGTAATCATATTAGATTATTATTTTTTGTTTACCATTATTTATAAAGGTGACATCACTGCAATCTTTTATGTGGGTTGATATAAAAGTCAATATGGGATTTGGGAAAAATTATAAAAAATATCAATACTCGTCTGTAACTCCATATAGCTGCTGCTTGCTACTACAACTGCTAGCGATAATAATTTTGTTGCTGATTATATTTATGGTGCAGTACAACTGATTTATGCTGGATCGTAATACGTTTGTACATAAGTAAAATGTAAGAAAAACACTTTTAACACAAGTGTGACAATATTAATAACTGATGAGTTTCTCCACAGTAACCATACTGAAATGTGTGTTATGGACCTTTCATGAACACATACTTACTTTAAGCAGCATGATGTCATTGCCAAGTCCAACATTTTGGAAAGTTGGGAATTCGCAGCTGTACTGAATGTTTCTTTTTTTTACATTTGAACTTTTGATATTATGATTTCCCAGGACAACCAGATCGGGTTTACTGAAAGTATTAACAGTAAAGAGGTTATTACATACATTTGCAACAAATGAACTCTACTGTTAGTGGGATGCAACAATAGAACAAGGAATCAGACTCACGGATTATTGCAGTGAGCAGCAGTGACCACAAAGTCCTCACTGATCAGAAATCCTCCACATACATGTTTTCCATTGCTCTGCACTGAGACCATGTACTCCATTGAGTTTACAGGAGCCGTTTCCCCATTTATGATGTGACTTCCATGAACTAAAGAGTAAGATAAAGGACAAAACCAGTTCAGAGGCCTGCTTTAGTTATTTATGGATAAAAATATGTGGACTTCTCACCTGTTTGGCAGAGAAATGTCAGCACCAGGAGACGCTGGACTTCCTTCAGTCTGAACATGATGCCAGTCAAGCTTGTTCTAGCTGTGCCGTAGTTTGTCAAGCTGACCTTTTTATATCGTAGTTTCCTTTCCTTGTACGTGCTATTATCTATGGAAATCTATATTAGCTTCACATCTTACCACATCCCCCTTAAAAGCACACTGTAGCTCGACAACGAGAATTATCTTTTACAATCTTTGAATACTCAGAAGTCAATGTACTACGAACATGAGAAACGTTTCTTGCCAGCCTTCTCCACATTTTTAAGCATCACAATGCTTTAATGTCATTGCCTATCCCTTTTAGGTTGTACTTTCATTTTTCTTGTTCACATGTTTATAAATGCCACCAAGTTAAAGTGATGTTATTTAAAAATCTATAGTTTTTCATTGAAATGCAACACAATTTTCATCAGATACAGTTTGTTCACTCAGTTGTACACATTGCCAGTAGTGGGTGGTGCTATAGCTATGTTTAGTCACTTACTATAAGATAGTAACTTTCTGAAAACAATGTACTAACAAAAGTAGTTTTACTGCACCAATTTTTTTCCCCTTCAACTTGAAAACGATTACTTATGAAGAAAATTCATTCTTATGTGACTGCAATTGCTGGCTACTCCACTAGAAATTATAGTTGACTTTTTAACCAAAAATTGCAGCATACAGAAGCATTTAATTGTTTCTAGAGATTCTCCCGGTCTGTCTATAAGACAGGCAAACAAAACAGAAAACAGTACATATTGTCACTGGAACTACTTTTCAATATTCCAACGTGCATACATTACCCACTGTGGTTTAAAAGATTGTTTTATATATCTAAAAAGAAGCAAACATTTCTTTTTGCTGGCTACAGGAAAGTAACCTTGTTTATGGAAATAATTTGACATCTTTCACAGAAAAACATTGCTTTTTTTTCTTCTTTCACTCAGTGTATCAATATAGCCCGGTTCCCACGTGAACACAAGTTTTAACTCCGTATTTGACCTCCAGCTCTGAATTGTCCATCCCTCTCACACTCATACAACTTAGCTTTTATCCAGAACTTTATCAAGCTTAGATAAGAAACTGCAGCTTGTTATACACATGCAAAAATATATCGGAAAGTCAAGTCATAATATAATTTAAATTTAGATTCAAAAAAGCAATGTGAAATTATTGTTTTCCTGTCACACCTTCCTTAATCTGTTCATCTACCATATCTTATTGTGCACAGGTTCCTGTTCCTGTTTGCTCTCACCATCTTACTTTTTAACATTTTGGAAGATTTTGATTGCATTTTTTTGGATGAAAACAATGAAAAAGATTCGAGGTTCTGTTACTGAGTGATAGATGCCATATCCACCAGCACTGACTGCGCTGGGAGAATTATCATAATTACATATTCATCTGTTCAACACTGAGGGAATGACATGAGAAATGGACATTATGTACAGGAGATTATGTAACTACCCTGTCAACTGCAACAGACACATTACACTGGTAAAAATATAATTTCATTTCGCACTGATCTTGCGTTTTCTATGCCTTTAAATCATTGAACAGTCAAAGACTGCACAACAGAAACACTTACTCAATTCTTAACTGATAAATGGTGATACTTTGTTAAAGGTTACAAATGTGGTCCAGGGTGGGAAGGCTATGTCATGAACTCATGATTCATTACTGATCACAAAACATACCCACACTGCTCATTCTTTCTAAAGCCTAACATCAGTCATAATGTCGTCTCAGCAGTGCGGTTAATCGTACTTCTCTTGCTTAAACGGTAAAGTTTTTTTTTTTGCGTGTGCTTTTTGCTTCTTGGTGTAAGATAATGTAAATGTAAATATGTTTATTCATTTGTACCTATGTATGTGTGTATTTACTGCTGGTTGACTATGAATTGCACCGTAATGGAGCTGTAGTTTTAAAGTTTAGACAAATATTGTTTTGTTTATCAGGCAAATTTAACCATTTCATTTTCCTTGCTGAGGTAAAGTAATTATTTGTTGCATCTTGCATTGTCAAAGTGATGACATTCGCACATGTCTCTGTTTTATTTGAAAAATAGATTAAATGTCTTTGGTGGGGAGGTTCACCAGGCAAATATTTTTATTTTGTCTGCATTTTTTTTCAATCTCACTCCCATGGACTTAAAAATATTCAAAAGGCAAATACTAGGACAAGAGTTTATTCAACATCTTGAGATTAAAGCGGCACATTAGCAAAACTGCCACAATTTCTGCTTCAATGTACAGTGACAGTGAAAAAAAAAGAATTATATACATTTCTTTTCATTCACAACTTTGTTGAGCCAATGAAGATATTTAGAAATATCCGTGTAGACGTTGGGTAAATCCGGGTAGTCACAGTTGAAGCCTCTGTTGAATGACACAACACCAACAGCTCTTCCATTGCACACCAGAGGGCCACCAGAATCACCCTGCAAAGATCAAGGACTTAACGTTTGACATTTATCACAATGTTTAGACTATTATTTCTGATCAAAATACAAGAAGCAGACCTGACAAAATCCTTTATTCATACCAAATCCACCAGCACAGATCACATTGTGAGGAAGGAGATTGTCCCATTGCTTCTGGCAGGTTTGTTGGTTTATGATTGCCACGTTCACCATTCTCAGGTCATCACTATGATCAGTTTGCTCAGTTTTACCCCATCCGGCCACAGAGCATTCTTGATTATCTCTTAAGGAACTCTCAGAAAAAGGAAGGGGAATTGTTTTCACGCCATTGTTTAGAAGAACTTTCTCAGACAGCTGAAAAGACACAAAAAAGGAACATTAAGACTTTTTAACCTGTTTTTTTGGCAAATCCAGAGATATTTGTGTACAATAAGTGTGCTTTGCTCAGCATACTTACTCGAAGAATCATGATGTCTTTGCCATGTCCTGGGTCCTCGTACCCCTGGGGCTTGCATGTGGAATTGATGCTCACTTTTTTTATCTTTGAACTCTTGAGGTTGTGGTCTCCCAGAAGAACGTATTTCAGTTGACTGAAATTTTTGTAATTAAAAGTTTATTTCAAAACCAGTTTTGGCTCAACAGTCAAGCAGAAAATACAAACAGAAGAATAAAGAAAACTCACTTTTCACCACAGTGTGCTGCAGTGACCACATATTCCTCATTGAGCAGGAATCCTCCACATTCGTGACCTACATTGCTTTGCACTGAGACCATGTACTGCATCGAGTCCTCTTGGACTTTTTTCCCATGTATAATCCTATTCCCATAGACTGTGAAAATATTCAAGAGGCAAAGATTAGGATGAGGCTTTATTCAGCATCTTAAGATTAGATGTCAAGCTAAAGTCTCTTACCAGCTTGTCCGAGACATGACAGAATGCTGAGCAGCAGGAAATAACCCATGCTCTTCATCATGTCAGCCAATAAGGCGTTAGGTTTTTGGAAGGTGAAGTTGCTGCTTTTATGCAAAAGTTTGTGCCTAATGTTTGCATATCTGAGGCAATCTTTACACCACATCCCCTTTCAGAATACGCTAACAAGTTTGTAACTGTGTAGTACTTTGTGATATTTGAACTTCTGTCAGTCTGATGTAAATCAGTTAATTGTCTTGAGGATTTCTCATGTTTGGTCACGTTGATTCGCCTCTTGTCCTGTCTTTTATGCTTTGTTCTACTTAGTTTTGATATTGCGTATTTGGACTTTTAGATGATTATTTCCAATTCCAAACCATTTTTACTCCACAGACTTTCTATCTGTACACCCTGTCAGAACTAACTTGACCATCTTTTTTTTTTTTTTCTCTCCTGCTTCTTCACTATTGGCCCGGCTTTTTGTGTTAAAATGTCAAAAATGTCCTGATTATTATTATTATTATTATTATTATTATTATTATTTTAAAACCAATCCATGTAATTTGTGAATAGACACCAGGTGATGCTGAGTTACAGTCCAATAATGCTTTTAAATGAATAAACTCAGAATTCTGAATCTTTATTTTGCTGTGAAAGAACGCCACATTTTATTAGTGTTTTAGCTCACCTCTTTTCAATGATGCTCTTGACATGAGCGGCCTTGATGACCACAAGACGACTTAAATGAAGGTCGTGCCTGCAAGACTTTTGTAATATGTTTTAGGAAATCTCTGCTGTTTTGTTAATTAAAGGCTTTTTAACAGCTACTGATAAAAATGAAAGTTTACCTACACTTTATTAGAGCATTTTCTGTTCACTTAAGCAATTTAAATTCAGGATGCTAATTGTTAGCTTCTCGGTATTCCAACTACTGACCTTTATGCCTTCCAGCAGCTAACAAAGCTTAGCTAATAGCTGTTTTTCTGTTTGATGAGCAATGCTTCAATGCTAGATTTTTTAAATAATTATTTACACTGTCAAAAAGCATCTTGCAAGTCTTTACACCATGATCAGTCTGGATAATGCTACAAAAGATGACATCTTAGCTCTGCAGCCACGGCTTGAACGCTGGTATCGGTTCATCTTTACATGCAGACTGCAAAGCAATATCTGACAGGAAGCTTATTTTAGCACAGCTCTCTGATCTTCTTTTGTGATGCATTGACAAAAAGAGCTAAGCAAAGTAAAAAAGGGACAGCTAATAGTGCTGCTGTTGATTTGTTAACTGATAAATTCATAATTCATTTGTATGTCATGCTTTCATACTCAGTGCATAAAAAGTTAAGCACAACAGTTTTTTATGAAAAAATCTGTCAAGATTACGCCTACTCTGAATCTACAACAAAGACTTATTTACTTAATATTCAAATTCAGTAAGTCTGTTCAATTCTTATTTCCTTGGTAGTTCTATTTTTACGCATACCTTAATTTGTGGACTAATTTATTGTGGCATAGCACTTCAGTCTCCATTTTAGAAAATGCCCACAATAATGCTGTGGATACATAAAAACGTGTTTTTTCTGCATAGAATTGTTTGGTTGTTACCAACATATTATAAGAATTTCAGGTCCAGCCTGATTAGAAGTAAATTTACTGAGAAAAGTGTATGTAATATGTATTTTCTTTGATACATTAACTTCACTATATGCTCAAACTACATCGCCAAGTGCATAAACCACATAGACCAAGCTTCCGGCATCTTAATTCCAGCAAATAGAAAAAAAAAAAAAATATCACTGGTAGAATATTCTGAGCTCTGGTTATATATGTAAATCACCCATATGGTAATCTCTTGGTTAACCAAAAGTTCTGAACAACTTACTTTTTTTTTTCCAAGTGAGTGATATGGGTTTATTCAAATCTAACCACAGTGCACCAAAAAACACACCTGTGAAACATGGAGTCGTGGAAGTGTAAATGGTTGTTTTCTGTTCACTGAAACTATAACAAGCTTCAAGTTGTAAAACTTTCACATTTTCTATGATGCAATTTGCTTCACATGAGACAGAATCTAATTTTGTTGTTCTTGCATTTAAAATCTAGACTTCGAGCACCTTCTCAATACCAACCATAAGATGGCATAAAATAAAATTATACCAACTGGAAAATCGCCATTCTTATTAAGTATAAATCTAATTCCTTATGTGTTTTAGTAGAAACCACCAATATGAAACCCAGCAGAGCTTTTAAGACATTTTATTTAATCTTCTATTAAAGGAAAAAAGAAACACTCATGCATTATAAAACATGTATCCATGCTGTAAAGCTCTTATTTTACTTGAGAATCTTTTTAAAGTAAAATGGCTGCCAATACATGGCATCTGTTTAGATGTTAAGCATGTTTGAGTAGCCACAGTTTTTCTCCGTGTTGCAAGTCACAACACGGATTTCCACTTTTTTAAAGATCCACCTGAATCAGAAGAAAACAAAGTTCATCGGGTTCATGTGTTCGTTAAAACTTTACAGAAGTTGTTGCTTTGTGTAAAAATACAGATACGTCTGCAGCTTTAAATAGCCCACAAAATCTGAGCAGAAAGACGACTCTGCTATGTCTTTCAGTTTCACCTGACCCCTTTCTAGCTGGAGTCGGCTGCACTCTCTTTGGTTGCACTTTCAAGAAAAACACGACGAGGACTTTAATAAATAAAACAAGCTTGCATTGAGAAGCGTAACATCATTGATAGATTTGACTGTCAATGACGTTCAAATCACTGAACGTCATTGACAGTCAATCTTTATAGGGCTGTGCATCTTCAACAAGGATTGTCAAATTAATGAAGACGTTGTCATTTAATTTGAACTAGATGTACGTTATAAAACATTTATGTACTGTAATTCCATAAAACTCACTGTTTATTACAGTGTGCAGCCATGGCCACATAAATGAGGGGTGATGGGTATTTTTCCTTTCGAACCTACATAAAAGAACCACAGACAACGTATATGAATTTTATGGCCAAGCTTTTGCAAAAGGAGAAGACTCCGCCAACTGCTCCTCCGAGCCGTTCACAGAGCGTTCTGGTCTGCTTCCGCGTGAGCCCCTGTTTTATTGTCAAAGAAAAACAGCCAAGGGGGCAGTCAGGAAAAACAACAGAGGTCATAAAACTTCTAACCCAAACAACTAGCAACCTAGTTCCAGGTGTGATATCTGATCTACGGTCTGAGCCCGGTTCAAATCTCGGTCAACCTGTCAACAATGAAGAGGGAGGATAAACATAAAACAAAATACGACTGCACACAGGCAGTTCCTAAGTTAGGAGGTATTCCGGTTGATAAAAATTTAAGGTCTGAGAAACACAGAGTTAACTGTCTCACATGAAGATGAACAGACAGTCGTGACCTCCAGGTCAGTTCATACACACATAAGGAAGAGAACACTTTAAACAGAAAATCACAACGATCTTTACACTGAATGTGAACTAAAGTAATAACAAAATGATAATACCAAAAAATCTCTAACAAGGGGTATTATGTACTTTCCAGCTATGTAGTACCACTTTACATCACAATCAAGTAACTATGTTACCTTCAGTTGTTATAAAATATTGAATATATCAAACATAACTTCAAATTGCTACTGATCTCAGTCCCTCTGCTGGTGCTGCAAAAAAAGATGTTCTGACGAATAATTACTAGATTTCACAATGTCAGTGTTTTGTCAGAAAATGACAGAAGTGTGAGAAGATGAAGACGCATTAAGTCCTGCAGCGTCTTCATCAATTTATCATTATACTGATGCATTATCAGAGGGTTGAAAAGTTATATAAATTATTAACGTGCGTCATTACAGACCCTCTCTGTGATCACTGTGTACTTGTGGTCTGAGTAAATGTGGTGTAGGGTAAACGGATGTGGGCGGTTATGGTTAAAAACACATATAACAGGAAAACTTAACTCATTACTCGCTATGTTACTTTGCCCTTTTTTTTTTTTTTTTTTTTTTTTTTGCATGGAATGTTTTCTCTCTCCAAAACTTCTTGCACGTCTATTGAATAAAATTATAGTCCTACATGTCCAGCTTTCTTTTCTTTTTCTTTTTTTTTTTGCAGTGATGTTGCATCAAAGCCAAACAAAACCATTGTGCTGCATTGCATTAACTTTGTATTTTTGAAGCCTTAGCACTAGCTAAGCTCAAACTTTACCACTTGCTAAAGCTTTTTTAAAATCTTCTATTCATTATCGCTGTTTGCAATGACATCACAAAACGTACAGAAAGGTCGACTGGAAAGAAACGAGTACAACCATAATAATAACCATAATAGTACAACCATAATAATAACCATAATATCCAAGAAAACAAGTATTAAAAATAGTAATCGAGAGAACAGTGGGTGGTTTTCAAAGAAAATGTGATATTTGATCAATGCACTTTATCCATAAAAATCTATACCAAACATTTGATACACTCAGATCTGCCTTTTGTTCTCAATGAAGCTGACCTGTTGAGTAACAAATGTGTCGGTGGCCTGCACATTGGAAAACATGGATTTTTATTACTGGCAAAGTAAATCTTTTTTGTGGCTGTCTTTTCATTTGAAAATCTGCAACTTGTCATTAAACTACATCAGAGTAAATGTGTATTCAATGCGCCTAAAATGAAAAATTCACTCTTGCTGACTGTGTTTCATTTTTTGGCAATTTAACTTTATGGACTAATGCAACATACTAGTTGTCCAAAGAAGGACTCTTCATGTATTAATGAACATCACAGCCAACCCTGGAAATCTTTTACATGAGATTGAGCAAAGTGTTTTCAGTCAGAGGCCTACGTTTCACCGCTGCTGCATTGATCACTGCAGTAGATTCTTTCTATCCACAATCATCCCCTAAGAACAACAACTTCTTGAAAAATTGCAATGACTTCAACTTCCCCCATTGGGATTAATCAATAATTTATGAACCCCATACTTTTTTAATACCACCAGACTGTCTTCACCTTGATAACTCCTGTTTATTAATGCCTATTGGTAAAATATGTTTTCCATCTACTATCTTTGTCTCTGATTGCCATAGTTGGTCATATTTCAGAAATGTAATTTTCTCTCGAAAAAGCCCAAACTTTGTGGCATTTCTATAGTAGCAGCTTCTGGTTACCGCTCTATTTTTTAAGCTCTCCAGAACAATAGAGAGGTCATTGGCTGACGTATTGTTGCAACACGCTATACCTGCCAACTAAACTCTGAAGCACCATTATGACTCATTCTGTCTTTTCTCTGAAAACAGATAAGGATCTCAGCAATGACCTACTTTTAGAAAACAGGCCAAATATGTTTAAACCCTATGAAACTCTGGAACTAAGAGTTTCAAATTGCATTTGCAGTCATGGGGCTGAGATAGCGATAAGACGGTTATGTAATTCCTCCAACATCATAACTGTGTCCTTGTGAAATGAAATCTGCAAAACCAGCAGCAAACTACAGAGATGGATTTTTTTTAAGATAGATTCTGTTTAGTTATTACTACTTGTGCAGTTCTAACATGTTGTTGAAATCTGTCATCTTTTTATGAGGAAAAACGAAGAAATCCTCAATCAACTTGTACTAAAAATCTTCAGATTACAGAATCCAGTATTGCAATAAACATTATTAGCATTCCACATGTTCAAGAAAGACTTCTCTAAGATTTGTTACTGCTTTATAGCAAAACAGGATTTATGTTATTCTGGTAAAGTGACACTGGCAGAGGCTGCCGTCTGCATCAGTCCGTCTGCATCAGTCGGCCTGTGTCCGTCTTTCTAATCACTTCATCTGTATTTTGAAACAGCCACTAGACTGAAAAAAAGCACAAGATTAAGTATCTGCAGTGACTACAAAAGTAGCAGTGGCAAAAGTTTACTCCATCCTTGGCAGACTTAGTCTGATCTGGCAGCCTCACTAAGCGTAACTTTATTTCAGTAGCTCAGACATTCATTTGACAAAACAAGCTTAGGAATGCCCTCTTGTGAAAGTGTAGATGAACGACAGCCACTGATAAAGCGCCACACATATCACATATGTTCATGTTTTGAGGTTTACTTTTTTTTATTATTTGTTGATATCCGCTCATCAAAGGTGGTACATATGTTTCAAACATGAGACAGATGGGGACTGAATAACACCTCTCTGTGTTCTGTAAGCAAAGTAAAGCTTTATCCTTTATGTGTGTTTTAGCAACTTTAGTACAAGAAAACATGGGTAACACTTTATTTGAAGGGGGGTGAATAAGACTGTCATGACACTGTCATAAACATGACATAACACCTGTCATGAACATGAATAAGTTTTCATGAATATTTATGACTGTTGTCATAAAGCGTCATTCTGTAAATTATGACACTTTTAATGCAAAGTTGACATTATTCAAAATGTCTTTGTTATGACAACTTGACATTAACCAAGAAATCATTACTGTTTAAACTTTACCTTTAATAACAAAGTTACCTAATTTTTAAAGTGCAATCAGTAATACTTTTATAACAAATTTATATCAGTAATGATTTCTTGGTTAATGTCAAGTTGTCATAACAAAGAGATTTTGAATAATGTCAACTTTGTATTAAAAGTGTCATAATTTACAGAATGACACTTTATGACAACAGTCATAAATATTCATGAAGGCTTATTCATGTGCATGACAGGTGTTTATGACAGTGTCATGTCAGTCTTATTCACCCCACTTCAAATAAAGTGTTACCAAAACATGCAAGTTTGCATACAACATCCCTGCAGGAGGACTTAATGTTTTTCTATTGTCATTTTTCATAATAATTTCCTTTTTTGTTTTTTTTTTAAAAAACCCTACATTTTTAAGTGTGATTGTATGTGCACATAAAAATAAAGTAAAAAAACAAAAAAAAAACGTGCAAAGTTTGAGGCTTTCTGACAATCTTATGCAGCTTTCTAGGTTCATCTTTGAAACTAAAGAATTAATTATACAAAACCAAATAACAGGCTGAAATCTGCTATTTAGAAAGCAAACCCAGGTCTTATGAGTCCAAATTAATATCAGTAAGTTTAGTTGTCATTGATGGCCTATAATGTAGCAAACTCAAATGTATATGTGCTATATGCAATGCTATTATTCATTGGAGCATTTATTGTGGAATGTGCTTTATGCCACTGATAAGCTATTAGCAAATTAGCTTTTTAGTCTATCAACAGTTTACATTTTTTCCCAGTCAAATTTAAAGTGTTTACAAAAATATATTCCATTTCAAAGGTCTACATAAAATTTCCCATATCTGCTTTAGTAGAAATGAAACAACTCACAAGTTTTAAAACGCGTTTTATTGCCTTTCATCCTGTGATTAAAGACCAAACACAAACAGAAACAGAAACAGTAGGAGAAATATGTGCACGATGTGCTACATTTAACAGTGCTTTTGCTTGCGAATCTTTTTTATCCAGGACACGTATTTTGATACGTCTGTATAGACGTTAGGGATATCTGGGTTACATCTACTGTTGAAAGACACAACGCCTGCGGCTGTCGCTCCACACACTAGAGGTCCTCCTGAATCACCCTGTGCAGAAAGCAGAGCTTGATAAGTTTTTTTCTGTTATGTAACACTTGGCAGCAATACTTTTAGAGACATATGCACCTTGCAGAATCCTGCTTTTGCTTTATGTCCACCTGCACAGATCACATTGTTCGGAAGATCTTGCTTCAAAAATTTCCATTTAGCTTTGCATTGCTTCAGATTTGCTAAGGTCACGTCAGCCATTTCCAGCACATTGGAAATTTTACCACCATCTTTTGTGGAGCCCCAGCCAACGACGCGACACTTAGCATTATCTTTCAGTTTCATCTCACCCTTCGGTATTTGGATCGGCTGCACTTTGTTGCTGAGTTGCACTTTCTTAGACAGCTTTTAGTGCAAGAAAAACACAATGAGAGTTTTAAAACATAAAGGTTTCAGAATATTCACTAAAATTTAAAAAGTAAGAAACAAACTTACTTTGAGAAGCATAATATCATTGCCAGATTTAACACTGTCGAAATCTGGGTGCTTGCACCGGGTTACATTATATCTCATTGTGCCATCATCAACTTTCTTGAGGTTGTGAGTTCCAAGTACAACACTTGTAGGGTTACTAAATGGAAAAAAAAAAGATTTAGTCTTTAGTATTTTTTAAAAAAGCATTTACAAAATATCAAAGTTCTGTAAGCCTTTTAAAACTCACTTCTTATCACAGTGTGCAGCCGTAACTACAAAGTCTTCGCTGATGAGAAATCCCCCACATATATGCTGACCACTGTCAGTCTGAACCGAAGCCATATAAAGCATCAAACGATCAGGTACTTTTTTGCCATTAACAATCTCAGTCCCATGAGCTGTAAAAGCAAGAATACGAATAAGCACAGGTTTCTATTTCAACAAAGAACAATAAATAGATCTTAATATATCTTAATATATCACCTTTTTGTCCGAGGACTGCCAGGACAAGGAAGAACATTAAGACCCACCACATCGCCATCATTTTTATCATCACCCTCGTATATTGTCGTCTGAGGATTTAAGTACTCTCTTATAAGCAGCCTGTGGTTTTTATTGAACATGTCATTGAAGCCCACCCTCCCCCCTGTCTTATGTGTGATCATTGTGCACCTGTGGTCAGTAACCCAATGGTAGCTCATCGGGTTAAAGTTACAGTAAACTGAACGTACGTGGTTCTTGCTGGAAAACTTGAAGCACCTATGCTCTGTGCAGTTAGAGGGTGAGCTCAGCATAAGTTTTAAAAAGTAGATGACAAACTGAAACCACCGTCTGAGGTTTTGGGTCTAAAGGTCTCTCTTCACCGTTGCCCTTTGAGTACCTTGACGCAGTTGTTTTCGCACTCTCAGCCTACGAGTCTCCTTAAGAACAGTGGAGCAAATAGTGAATCTATGAAACACCTCTGTCATTTTTATAAGGTTACCATTCACAAAATACATTACACTATTTCTGTCCCAGCACAAATGGCATTATCAATAAGCCATTTTCTTTTATTTCCTTTTCACTGAGCCTCCTCAAAGCTGTCAGCTGAAGTGTGAAGTACCATTATGACTCATCAAGTCTCTTCTCTGAAATACAGATATGACTGTCAGGTAGTGATAGACATTTTGAAAAGGTAACTAATCTAATAGGGTCAGTTTAAATCATAGAAACTTCTAAAATTACATGAAACAACCTTATGCATGAGAAGCACTTATGCTCAGCCATAGCGGGGATATCTGCGTGTCAACAGGGTTCATCAGGCCTCGGTGAGAGCAAAGGTGCAGGATTATGGATTGGCACAAAGAAGCAATGGTAAAGCCACATTGTGAGATTTTGAACAGGCCTGTCTAAAGACTGTTCTTCCTCATTTCTCCCAGCAAAAGTATGCTTTAGCAGAAATAGCAGCCTTTCACAAAACCCGTTTGCTCAATTCAAACTTGCACCAAACTGAAAGAGAGCCCTCTCTGGATTGTCAGTAACACGTGTCATGAGTAATCAAATCATAAGCAGACAATCATCAATACCTCTTTCAGGCATGGATTCAAACAGAAAGCTCGGTATTAAGATCTGAAATACCATGAGCGAATTACTAAACTTGCGGAGTCACACAGACAGCTTAGAAGTAATCACTGTTCAGAAAGGGATTTATTTCTGATTCGTCTGGGTCACATCAGATGATATTTTTGAAGATTTCCTGAAAGCATTCTGACGAGATCAGTTCTGAAACAGCACATCACCTTTACAATGAGAATCAAACACAACTCCTGTTATCCTGTAATTTTAGTTACGGGATGCATATTCATACAGTCTGAGCATAGCTTAATACTCTTTACACAAAAACACTTTTTAATGTTGATCGAGGCCAACAAGACACACGTAAATGTCTCAGTTACACCGAAGTGTTTTACATTTTTTAGCCTACATCAAATATTACGTGGCTTGCAAAGAAATGCTGCTTTCACTTCTAATAAACATTTCAATTGACATTATTAACTTGCTGGACTTGTTTTTTTTCTTGCTATCATGCATGCATTTCCTTGTACTGAAAGATTATCTTGTGTCATCACATTAAACCACAAAGCACCGTGTTCTTTGAAACAAATCTACTGACAAAACTCAAAACCACAACCTATAATCTCTTGTACCTTGGCTTCCTGCTTCTGATTTGTTCTCACGGATGTGAAATGAAGTCAGCAATCGAACTCAGCATCAGTACCTCATCTTTGATGGTTTTCATCTTCAAAAATAAAGTGCATGCTCCGGTAAGGTTCCATTAAAGCACAGTATTTGGTTAGTTATTGTTTGCGAGATTTCCAATTTCCTCCATAAATGGAAATTATTTTCTGTAAAAAAAAAAAGATATAATCTGTGGAAGCCGCCTCAAACAGAGACAGGTGGGCACTCACTCTTTTATGGACTCATAAAAGAGTCCATAGTGTGACGGACTTTGTGTTAATTTTATGAATTGGTATTCTACTTTTGAAATCTTACGTCTTTAATTTTCCTGGTTTGCTTAGGCAATCAGTCTTGCTCCATTTGTACTCGGTGTTTACTTTTCTTCCGGTTTCTTCTTGTCTCTTACTCTGTTTCATTGTCAGTGAAAATCACCCTTGTGCTGCGTAATTTTATGTGTCAACTGCAGTTTTCTTGCTTCTGTGTTTGATTGACTGACTTCTGTTCAGTCATTCGTCCAATGACGCGCTCCCCCTTCAAATTTCTAGTCTTCTACTCGTCTCCTTTCAGAAAACAACTTTTAAAACGTACTTCAGGTGCATCTATGGTGAACAAGTTACTTACAACCATCAAATCCTACCACATTTATGAAGAAATGAATTACAGACTATTGGATAAGACTTTATTTGAAGGGGTGTGCATTACACTGTCATGACACTGTCATGAACATGAAGGAGTCTTTATGAATGTTTATGGCTGTTGTCATGAAGTGTCATTTGGTAAATAATGACACTTTTTATGCAAAGTTGCATAAAAGTAAATAATGACTCGTCATTACAACAGTCATAAACATTCATAAAGACTCCTTCATGTTCTGTCATATTATGACACTGTCATGTCAGTCTTATGCACACCTCTTCAAACAAAGTCTTACTGAATACTGTTGAAAAGTTAATTTTATGACTTTTATAATTTTACCTAGATGAATTACACAGAGATTGATGTTTTCAAGACTGTATTTCTTCTAATTATAATGATTTTCCGCTTACAGCACATGAAAAACACAACAGGTAAAATATATTATTTCAGAATAACAAACTATTTTAACTTTATTGTGAGCCTAAAAGTGTGGAGTACCTCTTTAAAGGGTGCTAATTTCAAAAGGTATGCTAATGGAACACAGATTATCTCTAATGACCTCATCTTTATGGATTTCTTTTTTCACTTCTCGGGCTTCATGTATACATTTTTGTCCACTTTTTTACGTCCTTCAGGTTGCACCTATTCTGGCTCTTGCCTGCTATTGCATTTATGTCCTCAATTCTATAAATAGTTTAAGTAACTATACAGATTTAAAGTTGAGCTTCAAAATTATTCCATGAATATTATTTTACCACACTTTACCAGATCAAACCTCCAACAGAAAGTTTCTCATAGACGTGAAGTGACGGGGAAAAAGGAAGCAACGTTTTCAAACATTTAGCCTAATCTCCGGTGAAATCCTGGGAAGTCACTTGCCTTCACTACTCACCTAATAAGCAAATTATAGGAGGACCTATAATTGCACATAAAATCTAGACTCTTCTGGAAGAGCGACATGAAGAAGAACACTTTAACCTTGCCTCAAACCATGCAGAGGATGCAACAAACATGATGCAAATGTGCAAGAATGTGCTGCAGTCGGAGAAGACCGAAACTGAACTCTGAGGTCTATTTAAAGCTTTATATGTGACTGAAAACTGACTCTGCATATCACTCTGCATATCACTCTGAATACACCTTACCCACTATGAAATTTAGTGGTCACATTGTTGCCTTTTTGAACAGAAGCTTTTCAGAGTTCACGAGAAGAAGGTAAGCTCTATAAAACCCCAGATTGGGACAGAGGTTCACCCTCCATGAGGATGATGATGATGATGATGATGATGATGATGATGATGATGATGATGATGATGATGATGATGATGATGATAAACCTACAGCCAGAGCTACAGTCGAATTATTGAAGCCAAAGCATATTAAAGTCTTAGAACTTCCAGACCTCAGTGAGAGTCTGGATACGTAAAGTTGAGAGAACTTCATCCTATAATATAATGGGTACTAGAGCATCTGTGAGCAACAGCACAAATCATACGCCATATCATTATTTCAGAAGCTCATTGGGTAAAAAAAAAAAAAGAAAAAAAAAAACTTAAAATAAAAAATTGCCACAGCTGTATGCTCAACAGGTTTTGTATTCGTCGATGTTCTCAATTACTTCTGTTTTGGTAAAATGTCACAACTTCCATCTCAGAAGAATATTAAGTAATTATGTTGAGCAAATGGGGAAGTAAAAAGGAGCAAACCATTTATTGCATACTGTTACTCGAAATGCATCTATGACATCCTTTCCTTTTCCTTTTGCCTTCAACAACTTTGTAGCCTCTTTGTGTTGGAGCTGAGCAGACTGTCAAGCGAGGGCTTCCTTTTATGTCTCATGCACTTTCTGTCAGCGTCTACTTCTGCTTTTAGTGGGTGTTTGACTGGGTTTATTTGTTATAATCTATGTGTTGGTATGTTAAAAAAAATGATATCCACAAATCCACAAACCTGTATGTATTTTCCAAATACATATAATTACATTTGCATGGCATACATGCAGAGTTATGCACAGCATTAACTTTTTCTTTGAAGTTGTATGGTTTTAATCCAAAGTCCTACAAGTAAATAAAATCTATATAAAACCACTTGGCTGTGCAGTACGTGCTGTACCTGACAAGTAAGAAGCTGGAAGTGGAGATATCGGTAAAATGTTTATCTTTGAGTAGAACCAAGATGTGTGGTTGAGATTATGTATTGCTTTGCACAACATGTCTTCATTTTGTGGGTGTCTTATTCATCAACATTTCCCCCTCTTCCTGTGTTGCAGGTCTGGTGCACACTCTTGTTCACCAGTTGTTGTTTTTCTTATGTTTTAGACTTTGGACACAATTTAAAATATTTAAAGTTCAAAGGTAGCAAAAGTAAATAGCAATCCACATTTGCCATATGGTTTTGTGAAAACCATACCATGTTAAAACTATAGCATGTAACTTGTATATAAAACAGCTTTTTAACGTACTTGTTAAAACTGTTGCCTGTCCTGACAGTATAATATGAGACTGATAATGTCCTCCCTGAACTACTTTAGCAATTTGCAGAAATGCATCACTAGAGGTCAAAAACAACTAATCAGAGCAAGTAGGGAGGTCTTGGCGCTGTCAATCAAGCATATGTGCATGCTGCTCAATGGACTAATGGCCGAGAAGCAACTTACCATTGCAGGAAAACTGTTTACCTGCCGTCATTGGTGGTCATCCTACATAGCCTGAGCATTCATGACAGGCTCTGTTGGGGAGAGCCTCCATACACAAGCATGATTGACAGCATGAATGAAAATCTTCCACCTGGTTGTTTCTGATCGAGATGTGTATATCTACAGTTAGGACTGGGCAAGCTGGGAGGAGGTAGAGGAGTTCAGTTTCTTTCACCCAGTATCTTGCTTGTGCTATACTGTCACGACA
>NW_006800176.1:831431-871132 GCF_000485575.1 Poecilia formosa
TACCTATGCAAATCTGTTTGATTCATATCCCGCCCCACAGCTCAGTTTGGGATTTTTCCGATTAGACTGGAGATTTCTCCGGTAGGATTTCCACCGGGCCCGTCAGCGAACAGAAGGAAAAGTCGAGAGCGATGTCGTCGATTTACAATTGTGATCCACTGATAGTTTAGCAATGGCAGCGGAGGACTAAACGAAGCCGTTCAGTCTGTGTTGGCCACGCTTCCCAATATTGAATTGACATTAAAAGCCACCTTCCTCAGCTTGGCATTTCACTACTCGCAGTGGAGGATGATTGTTTACATCTCAGGCAATTTCCGATAAGCGTCTGAGGGGAAAATTTAAAACCTCAACAGTAAATCGTTCCTCAATAGCTGAGAGGTTTAAGGTTAGGCTCCTTTTTACCAGGCTACATAATGCAACTTCAAAGTGGTGATGCAGGTGATAGAAAAGAGGTTTGAATGGGTTAATCCTCCAGATAGTTTGATTTGAACTGATTTAAATGACACTTTGAGCACATAAAAGTTTTTTTTTTTCTAGCCATTTCTTGTTTCCATATTTTAATATTTAATTTAACTACAATGTCACGATAGAGAATTGTTTGAAAAATAGAGAAACTCCTGGACTTTATACAGAAATGCCCAGACTGTTCATGAAGTAAAATATGACATCCTATGTTCTCTGACTTCTCTGAAATACTAGCTGCCATTATTTTTTTTATACGTGCTAGAAAAAAAACAAAAAAAAACAGACTTTCACTTTTTGACCATCAGGGGGAGCCATTTGTCTGTCAGAGAAAAATCTCAAACCCAGCTGGGAAACAACAACATCTCTGTCTAAACTGCTTCATTTTAGATGATAATCTTTTTGAAAAATAACTTGAGAAATATCTTATAAACTATGAATTGCTCATTAATAAATTCAGTACATAAATTACAGCATGCAATATGCCTCAAGTTTCATGATTCTATGTCGACCTGTTTGAGAATGCAGTCAGTCAGTGATATGCAGGTGAAACAGAAGATGAGAGTGGAAGATTTCAGGAAATCAAAACACCTGAAAGCCAAATATGTATCTTCTATGTACTTTGTATATTGTACTATGTAATAAAATTTCTTATGTCATTTTAAAATTGCTTCAGTGGCAATATAGTTTGGACAGTATGCTGTGCTTTGCATTCAGTTCTCTTATGTGAGTTCTGAAGATTTTTTTTTACCTCCCTCATTCCTCCTCAAGGTACTTGGTGGTAAGATAAACTTGGGGTCAGCTTCCAGCTTTTGAATCATGCAAAGTGTTGTGGAAAAGGAACACAGTAGTAAAAATGTCAAAACATTTTTCCTAAACAACAAGAATATATCGCTAAAACTTTAGACATTTTTGTTCAGACTTTTGCACGTTTTCTTGTAGACACTTCTTGACTCATGAAGTCAGTCACACATCTGCACTACTTGAAATGCACGTTGTTGTTTTTGCCTTTCCTATTTTCAAGAGAGAAAATGGACTGAATTTAATGACAACAGAGTCAGTCGTGTCAATAAATGTGCACACATTCATACACTGAAATGAAAATAAGTAGCTGAGTTTGGGTTAAGTGCCTTGCCCAAGAAGCTATAGATAACTAATTAAAGATTTCCTGTATATTCATATATTATTTGAAAATAAAATATAAATGAAACAATTTTTCTGTTACATTTATTCTAATGAAAGGTAATACCTCAATTGCTGGCATCTGATTTTGTAAAGATTTCTTACCTCTGATTAGGTGTACTCAAATTAAGGTTGGATTTTCTTTTAGAAAACTGTTATGTCATACGCTGCTGTGACAGACAACACATATTTACAAGGTGAGCCAATGGCATAAGACTGGACTTCACCTACACACTCATTTAGAAGCAGAGGTCTTAAGTTTAGGTTCCTGAGTCGACAACCTGATGACAGAACAGGACGTTTGCTTATTGTCTGATTTTAATCCAACGAAAACCTTCACACCTGGTCTGTTTCAACCCCAACCACAACATAATGCTCAGAACTCGACACTGTGTAGAAATGTCAAAGTGGACCATCCACCTGTTGATCTTTGAAGTGAAAGCAAATATCACCGCGCTCGCAGTGACAAAACGCAGGATTGGTCTGGTTTTCACCGGCATAAAGAATTATTCACATAAAGCGGGGCTTAAGGGAGCAGGGCGGACAGGCTTTGGCACAGTTCTGGCTTTGTGCGATGCCGCTCTGCCTTTGGTCTTTTCCAGCTACTAATGGCCAAAGACAACCTCGCAATGATGACTGGGACGGTGGCCAACACCCGGCTGGCCTGCCTCAGCTGACCAAACAATATGGATGGAGTCCACTTGTGTTACTCCCATTCATTTGTTTTTGTTTTTTTTATTGGCTAATCATCTTTCTGTCAAAACAAAAAGCTCAACCTGAAATATAGAAATGGTTACTATTACCTAAATCAGGTGAGTTCCTGATAATAAACAGCTGACACCTGATGTTTACGTGGACTCGTTCGAAAAGGTAAAATATTTTTGACTTGCTGTCTGTCAGAATAAACCTTTACTGTTTTTAATTGGTATTGTGAGAGAGAACATTTTTTTAAACTTTCTTCAGGTTTTGCGTATCCTTTCAAAAAGCATCTCACGACAGACATTTTGTACCCATTCCTTCGAACAGTATAACTGTGTCAGGTTCGTAAGTCACCTTGGTGACAGTAGCTCATCGGTCAGGGCTTTGTGACGGCTACTCCGAAATATTGATTTTGTTGTCATCAGGCCAGTGTAATTAAATTGGAGTTATGCATAGCAATGATGAAACATGACCGGTCTGTGTAAATATCTGGTTTCAAGTGCATTTTAATGTTTTATGTTTGCTTCAGAGGGATGTGGAATTTGTTTCCACATGTCTGTCGTATCCAGCTTGTTCTCAGCAACAAATCACATACTCCTGGTTAAATTCTCTAATGTATCCTTCTTTTTACGTCCAACTTTCCTCTTCACAAAATCACCTCTCCACTCATCCCTCCACCTCAGTCCCCCGGCGTCTGGCACGACGGCAAGCATCCAGAGAATTTGCGACGTGGGGTTTGACCGGACGGCACCACACATACCTGCGTCACGGTGTGGCAGGGATTAGAGGGGGGGAAACGTGGTGCAGGTGCCACTCAGCAGCCCCATCTAAACTCCACTAAGTGGCCTCAGACATGAACACTAATCCACTCAGTGATGAGATGCCCTGAGGCTGCTGCAGAAGCTGGTAGCTCTGCCACCGCCTGCCAGCACTGTGCTTGGAGAGCCTCACAGCTTCGGTGCAAAAAAGTAATAATAATATCGAACTCCGGAGGGAACGTTTGCTTTCATGAAATTGTATTTCCTTTGCGTGTGCTTCATGTGTGATGAATCAATTTGTTCATGTTTTCCCTCGCTTTTATGAAATAGTTTCTCCAGGGAGTCGGGACAGGAAAGTCTGTTTTGATTCTCACTGTGTGAAAGTGGAGAGATGCACAAAGACGTGAATGGAAGAACTATGTCGATTCTGCTGGATAACATTATATTTTAAGTTACTTATTGTGATCTTGAGGCAACTCCTTTAAAATAAAAACTTGAACCAGAACTGTGCAAAAGTAATCATACCCCTTGATTTTATTTTATTTTTCACATTTTGTCATGTTGCAAAATGTGATTCGCCCTTAAACTGGTTGATTTGCTTTTGAGGCCGACAGCAGTATTGAAGAAGTCCTGGTTGTGTACAAAAATATCCTGTATTTTCAATGTATCTGGACGATGGCAGTTCGACAGAAGAGTTTTCTTTCAAAGATAATTTAACAAACTTTATAGAAGAATGCGTATGATGAAACCAATCAGGAACTTCTGAACCATTACTCCAAATGGTATGTTTAGAATAAAATCGTCTCATGTAAAGGTGGTGGCTGCATTATGCTCAGGAGTGTTTTTTTGTTCGATGAAACTGGAGTCTTTGTCAAGCTAGATGAGGTTATGAATGGATCCAAAATCCAACATTTTCTAACCCTTACTTGAAAGCATTTTGCCAAAAATAGATATGTGCCGTTTTGACAGAAAACAATGTATTGTGAATGGGACCTGGTTAAGGTAAGGAGGACAATGTTCCCTTTATTCTTATATTTTGTGCTTTTTTGCTTTTGGGTTTTTTGAGTTTGTACTTTTTTAAAAAACTATTTTAAAAATAAAACACAGCATTGCAAACAGCTCTATCAGCTCTCTACTAATGTTTAGTTCTGCCTTCCCACTGTATCATCTCCAAAAAGATACATCATTTCACATGATAAAGACCTGATATTTTTTTTACCTGAACTCGATCAAAGTGTGACTTAATAACCATATATGCACACATACTCAAAAACTCACATCCCCACTCATCCTTGGCGCACCCTTCAGCCCATCTATTCAGCGTTATAGCTCGGGCTGTTTTTGTAACAAAACAAGCTCTAATCCTAAATTCAGGGAGCCATGAATGTGCCTCAACAAATGGCAGACAAATGAGAAGGATTAGCAAGGGCCTGTGAAAGAGTGAAAGGTTTGCCATTGATCTACGGTGGTCCCGTTCTCTTTCAGGGCCACTCGGTTTGAAAACCCCACTGAGTAAGAGCATACAGGGCCACTCCAGAGCCCCCTAGGCCACCGAGAGACACACAACAGCCACAATTAGTCTCAGGAGCTGTAATAGCAATTCAATAAGCGCTTTAAAATTGTGCCTTAGTCTGTCAGACACCACCACCCCCCTCATCACAACCCCTCCCATCTCTTCCATTTTCATCTACATACATAAGATTGGTATTATGAGTGGTGAGGGGCTCTCTCCTTTATTTTTTTTTTTCCTTTCCCACCCACCACAGTTCTTTTCAGCCGCTGTGAGAGAAAAATGACCACACAGGGTTTCAAAGGTTTCAGAGGCTGCGGTTTGTTGTCGCTGAAGCAGCATGACTTGTGCCCCTGTAGATTTTGGCGGAGGCCTTCAAAATGGGTTTCAATTATTACTTTCTTCTGTCACTCGGCTGCAAAACGAAGGTTAAAGCATTCAGAGTATCCTTTTCTATAAAGGGTGCTTTAGGTGATTTGTATAGAATTATTCATGTGGAGTTTTGATGAAAACGGGTTTTCTTGAAGATGGGGAACCTTCTGCTGTGCATGTACGTGCAGACGTATGAAGCCTGTCTTGCAGCTTGCCAGGTGCCATCTTTCAAAGCTTTAACCCAATCTGCGCATGCTGCGTAAACACCTGTGACATGAACGCGACAGAGAAAAGGTGCATCGGCCTCAGCGCCCTGTTTTTGGGGGCATTCCTTTTGTATTCAGCACAGTGTTTAGGGTTTCTCCTTATGCCCCCAGATCAAAGACCAAAGCCTTTGATGAGGACTTCCAAAGAATCTTTGCCAAAGAGCATAACACTGACAGGACAGTGGTAGAGCAATGATAATCACAGCTCCCATTTGCTATGCCTGTAGTTGGCACCAAAAGTCAGTCACATTCTCAGGACAAAAAGAGAGAGGGGAAGTTGGTGAATGGTTTAAAAGGGAGGGAGAGAGAAAGAGCAGGGCAAAAAGAATGAGGACAATGGCAAAGAGGAGAATCGGTTCAAAGTACAAGCAGAAAATGAGATTTCGTTGCACAATGCAGGTTTTAGTATGTATCTGCGACGCCTCGTTATACGTTTCTCTCCAGAGGTATGGAGATAGACTTTGTTTTCACGTGGAAGCTAAAACCTTTTAAATTTGTGTGTAAATGATGTGTAAGAGCAATTTCATCATTCATAGTAGAGCTTTGATCCAGCAGGAGGTCTTCTTCGTCAAGACCTCTCGTGCTGTGAGGTTTGATCAAGATGAGGTGGGCAAATTATGTCACAGAGCTCTGATGGAGATGTCACAAACATTTCTCAGACAGTGGCAGGGTCCAGATAAGCGGTCGCCGGGGAGATAAGAAACTCAGCGTGACTCATGAGTTTTGCAGATTTTATTTAGGTTTACCAAACTCATCTTGCACGAAGGCACTCAAATGACTTAGCTTAGATGGATTTTTTTAGGATTGTTGTCTAAGGATGCAACTTTACATACAACTGACCAATAAGCTGTGCTTCATGCAGTAAGTGGATCACAAATGTACCAGTATTCAGTAGTAATATACAAACTGAGCCAAACATAAAACTTGAATATAGCTATTTTCCTTGGAGTCCGACAAAAGAGTCAAAAACAACAATACACATCAACTTTAAGAGTTAGAGAGTAAGAATAGTGTTAAATATATTAAATGTTCTATCAGCAAACAGTTGTGTTTTCTAGGGTTAGCAAGTCTTTGCAGAGAGGCAGTATGGATTAAACTATTTACTACTCAGCTTGAAAGTTTATGGTGGTATATGGTTTATGGAGTCTGCTGACATGTGCAGAACCAGCAAGTTAGGGACATGCTGTATGGTTCATGTTCCTGCCTTTTAAACTATCATCTATTGGCTGAGAGTTAGATGAAGTCTGACAGAAATACACAAAAGTATACAAAGGGTATTAAATGACATCAGTTCTTTGATTACCTCACGTTCTGTTCTTCTCTAATATACGGAGAATTGCTGGTCATTGCAACTCTTCATGATTTTACTTTTTTTTTGCAAATCTGATGGTTTTCTTCATGATTTTTTAGGACACAAAATGGGATTGCATGCTCTGTACCAACCGTGCATCTTTTGAATTTGGTTATTAAAAGTAATTTTCTATTATATACTCAAAGTCATGTAACGAAACATGTTGAATTGAAGTTATTTGAGTGTTTTAGTTTGATTAGGGATCATGATCTGTAATATTTCACGAATAAAATGGCCCAAGCATGGTAGAAAATATCCCTCTGGAGAGTACAAATAGATGTAGGTCAGTGTGAAACATCCCATGGAAGATGTTCCAGTTTACTCCATTTCTTTCTTTTTTTAAATGAACAAAACTAAAAAAAACAAACATATGAAATAACAGAGGCAAAATGGCCAGCACCAAACCCCTACTGTCAGATTTTTTTTTTATTTTTTTTTCCATGACCACTTAGATTCAACTCATTCCTCTTTTTAAGCTGTGATTTGACTTATAAAGTAAGAAATACTAAATAAAAAAAAAACAAAAAACAATGTTTTAATACAATGGTTCATCAATATATGAAGTAGTACTTAACATAGTAAACTACTACTACATGCAATATGTAGAATTATTTTGCACCTTATAATGTTATTTTTCTTATGCAACATATTTTCAAATTTTTTTTATTTGTTGTTTTATTTATTTGTTTTGAATTTTACGTCTTCAGTTAGTTTAAAGAAGTGACTACTGCCTAAAACGTCTTTTTTGTTGTTGTTTGTTTGCTTTATTTACACAGAGCAGTTGTATCACATAATCTTAATCTGAAGGTTATTCACATAATCTGTGATAAACCCTAAAACTGATTGATGTGTATGGTTTAAGATTTTGATGTCTTCGAACCTGCTTGAAAGTGAACAGAGCAAAACCCCAGTGTCTTCACCTTTCCCTGTGATTTAAAACTATTTTCTAATTGCTTTTTTTCTTAATACCTATCTGTAGACATGATGCCTCTCACATCTTTCGATGCAGTTTTTACACACACACATACACAAATGTGGAAACTGTGAAGAAAAACACAATATATATATATTTTTTTTTTCTTTGTCGGACTGCACTGTTTTATATTAACCTCATTAGAATATGCAGAAAATAACTTAAGAAGCAGATATCCTAACTCTAAAATGTTACAGAGCTCAGCAAATGTACATTTATGTAACATGAGGATGGATAAATAAAAAGGAAAGATTGTTGTCACATCTAGATCAGTACTAATGTGAGGGGGCGGGGGGCAGGTGAGCCGGGCAGCAGCCTGGAAGAGTTCAGACGCGCCTAGGAGGGAAGCATAGGCAGGAAGTGAGTCGACGGGTGCCTTCGCCGAGCCTTGTGACCTCGCCGTGGTTTCCCGCGTCCATTCAGCGAAACAAACATCTGCCTGCCGCCGTGCTTCCAGCGAAGCGAGGCGTACGTGTTGTAGCCGTTTTCCTCGATGCGCTCTTTGAATTTGCAGCTTGGGCTGTACTTCACCTGCGGTCAGACAGAGGGAGACGATTAAGGATGTTAGCAGAAAGGCCTGCATCTCAACGCTGACTGATTTTCCGGCTGCGCCATCAAAGGCCAGCTTCCAAGACGTCCTTTAAAGGTCAAGGTCTGTTGTTGCACTGAGAGATTTTCCAGGTGTTTGCAGATGTTGCAGGGGGTGCATTTTCCTATTGCAGGTGTTCTTGATTATGTCAACTTTTAAATTGAAGATTATGAGAATTAAAAGGTCCTCAGGTAGATGTGCCTCATTGGTCAATGAAAGAATTATCGTACAATCATTGGCCACTTCATCAGGTACATCTTGCTGGTGTGTGATCAAAACTTTTTGGACTTTTCATCTTCCTTACTTCTGTCTGGCATAGAGCTAACACAGATTCAGAAATAATTATCAGAGATTTTTGCCTATCTTGACATAACGGTATCACAACACACTTGTTGGTTGTATTTGATTTAGCTCTGCTGACTTTTGGGACTAGTGGAGTATAGCAAACTCATTGTCATGCTCAAGAAACCAGAACCTGAGATACATGGCCTGCAACAGTACTAAAATAGGCAATGCTTAAAAATGCCTACTTGGTATGCCCAAAGTGTGCCTACAAAAAAAAACTGAACTATTTCACCACCCAAAACAATCTTCAATAAATTTATTTTGCTCAGTTCATTACTTTCTCAGTAGGTAGTAATAGTTTGTGATCTAGTTTTTGTGTCCTGACTGTTAAATTTTCCACTGGGAGGATTTTTAAAAACTAATCCTTTTCTAATCTTATTTTTTTATTATTGGAAGGACGTTCTTTTGGTACAAAATCCAGGCCACATCCAATCCACTTGTATGTGGGCACTTCCTGCCTCTAATGACTGCAAGACGTTCTGGTGTTATGTTCCAGATTGCCATCACGCTGCCAAAACAAGATCTTCACTGTGATGCCTGAACCTTCTATGAATCTCTTGGAGTTTCTGGATCCCCAATGTATAAAATGTGCAAAGTTTTAGTGCAGGGTGTGTCCCTTTTCCGTATCAGTACTTGTTGACTGATATTTCTCTTAAGATGTTAGTGCAGTAGACATCACAGATTTCGTGTGTCTGATTTTAACAATGGAAGGTGATTACGTTTGAAACCTTGCTAAGCCAAACAACAATTGGCAAGCACTTAATCCCAGCCCAGCTGGCTCTTTGTCCCCGTCTAGTGTTTTCTTTTCTTTTTCTATCATCTATTTCGACAGTGTAACAAGCTGGTTGAGGATGCAGGTATAGATGTGTGACACTTTGGCCTCTTTTTTTTTTTATTTGACTTTCTTGTAAAATGTTCCCATGCAATTCATCTTGGGTACCTTTCCCACCCTCCCCAATGACTAGACCTGGAAGTCTTGACCTCCAGAAGCAATGTCGTAAGGCTGTATACGCACCGATCCAAAGAGCGTGCCTTTCTTGGACATTGCTAAGTACAGGCCGGTACTGACAGATTTGATGGCAACAACTCCCACGCTGACAGATCGGATTTCCATCAAGCCTGAAAAACAAGAGAAGGGACAAGAGTCTGGGTTAGAGTCATTAAGGCTTTCTTTGTTTCACAATCAAAAGCCTCTCTGCCGTAAGACAGACGATAATGTACGCGGGAGATTCTTGATATGATGCAAATTCTGTAGCAAATACACACCTGCAGCACCCCATCGTCTGAACCTGCACATTTCACGTGGCTTTGCTACATGCATCAATAAAAGTCCTCTTTCCTCAGGATGTGACACTTCATCCTGCTCCTGCAAGTGTTGTTTACTAAAGGAAATAAAGCCTATGTGTCTCTGCCACTTAAGTGGGCTCTCCAACCCACTTAGAGTTTTCAAACAAGTGCCACGTGGTTTGCTTTTAATCTGGATAAGAAAATAGCGGCCACAGCCACGACAGGAAGGTTTCTGTGGTTGCCTCCAAGCACCCTGAATAGGAGTTGATTGAAGAAGATAGTGGTTGTTTGCTGGTTTACACCTTCAAAAGAGAGCCTTGATGTGGTTGCCTATATATGATCGATGTGAAACCTTTTTTTTTTTTTTTGTTACTGTGAATCATGCAGGTACTTGCAGGAAAACTAGACTGATATCTGTTGCATATTTGTGTATAGATTCTACACTTCTCTGTGTGCAGAATCTACACACAGAGTCAGTAGAACAGGGCTGGGCAGTCCTGGTCCTCAAAGGCCGGTGTCCTGCGGCTCTCAGCTGCCTCCCTGGTCCATCACGCTTCACTGAAATAGCTGAATCACCTCCTAAGTGCAGTCAAGTTCTCTAGAGTCCTGCTAATGACTTCATTATTTGACTCAGGTGCGTTGAAGTAGAGAAGCATCTAAAAGTTGCAGGACACATTTTCTTGTATTACTATTATTAACTTGCTGGTTGCTGCTAAAGAAAAGTACCCACACAGCTTGCCACTGCTTGCCACCACCATGTTTTGCCGTGGGAAGTGTGTGCCCATGGCTGCTTATTGTATTTTATTGCACAGGTTTACCGTGTAGGTTGAAATGTTCAGCTTTGGTTTGATCTGTTTAGCAGAGCGGCCTCTTCCACATGTCCGCTGTGTCCCCTGTGTGGGCTATGGGAAGCTGTGGATTGACTTTTTTGTGGGTCTCTTTTAACAGTTGTTTTCTTTTTGCACACTTTAGCATGAACCCAAGATTTTATGAGTGGTCGGCAAATTTTTGGTCCTGTTGACAGATTCTCCCCCCTGGACTGTGAATCTCTGCAGCTCAGTCGAAGTTAACATGGCCTCTTGGCTGCTTCTCTGATCTGTAGAGTGCTGTCTTGGCCTTTGTGATGCTGATTGTTCACTAACAGAGCAACTTCATAAATCCTTAGGTTAAGATGCACATAGATGGACTTTGGTGTCTTCCGAAACCCAGTTGTATCTGGAAACTGCTACATCATTTGAGTTGGTGATTTCATGTCTATCTTTCGAATTTCTACTCTTATGTCCCAGATAGTTGCAAAATATTACAAAGTGCTGTTACTGGTTTAGAATTCAGTATTCCTTGGGTCCTCAGAAATATATACTTACTACTCTCATTGTATTAATTGCAAACCTTTTTCATCTTCCAGTTCTCAACATCCCTAGTTATTGTCATGCCTATAATGTGAAATCATCTGCTTCAGCCATCCACACAAATGTACAAAGACTAACAAGATCAAGAAGAAGAGCAAGGCAAGTACACTCAAGCTCTTTTCTTCCCTGACAGGAACGTGTAAACGATGCCTTGTCTCGACTCGGGCACAGCTGCAGGAAGGTGTGAGTGTCTCGGTTTCGTTCATCCAGGTATCTCCCCAGCTGCGCCCCTATGGTGGCTCTGATCCTCAGAGGAAACATTAATGCTTTAAAGTGTGTGGTTTCCTTTGTTTTTTTTTTCTTCTTCTTTTTTTTTTTTACAAGCTGTGTTTACAAATACCGGGTGTGCTCTGTGGTGGCACCTGAAGCGTGCAAGCGACTTGTAAGCAATAAGCCGAGGCTCGGTTGACAATTTAGGGTCCCTGCAAGGGTTTACGGGGCATTAGTGCAGGCCAGTGAAAACCGCTGGTGCCTGAAAGTGGTGCCAGCTGTAATTGCCACCATTTGGTGTTTGAAGCTACAGCATGGGAACGAATTTGTCACATCAGAGACATTTCTAGAATTTTTGTGTAAATTGTCAAATCTCCTTATTTTAATGTGTCTTTTGGGGGGGTTTAAACATAGTGTAGAAAAACACTTTAGTTTGCTCATTTAAGAAGCATGACATAGCAGGTGCAAAATCATTTTGATTTTTGAGCTTCTTTTTACGTGATCACTTTGAAATTAGCATGCTAGCTACGGTTGTTTTTCAAAAATACATTTTATTCATCCCTGATGCTTCCTGCTAAGCCAGATGAGAAAAAAAAAAGATTTGAAGAAGCAAGAGGGAATTTCCCTCTCACTTAAAGGAATCACTTAGGCCCTTGACGCTTGACCACACATCTATAAACACCAGGGAGATCCACATAACTCACAGGCCACCATTTGAAAAGTCACACCATTGTGTTCAGAGTGAATTATTCTAAGCTATTAAAGAGTTTTCCAAACCGTTGAGTTTCGAATATCACTCCAGTCTGGATTTAACACAAACAAAAGGTGCCAGTTTGATAACACAGTAATGCAGCACAGATTTCTATCTTAAGTTATTTTTAAACCAAGCCAGAAATGTAATGACTGCATAAAATGTTCGATTTATGCCTGGATAATTTTGTTCAATGTGATGTTTATGCAGTATAATTTAACAGAAAATAATCAGATGGAATAAAAGAAAAAGTAGATCTATCTGATTGTAAGTGCGCACAGACTTAAGGTGTAAAGGGCACACCTCCCTTCCTGAATGCAGAAAATAATCTAAAAGTTGCTTTTTCAAAGTATTAATTTAATGGTGTTAAGCCAGAGTAATCAAGCGTCATATTTTTCACAGATTCCCATCTAAAAGGTTGATTTACAAAATCAAACATAAATCCAAAATGATTTATCTCGGTCTCAATTTAATGATCACCAAATCCATCCATTTTTTTACAAAGGTGTGTATATCCATTGCAGTATATGCTCACGACTAAATAGCTGGGACATTGATCATAGTCTACTTGAATCATGCTCGCATTTCTAAAAACTATTACAATTTCTTAAGCTAATAAATAATTCAATAGTTTTGAACAAATATCACTTTAAGAAAGACAAACAATGAGAACAAAATAACTCTTTTCGCCGTTGGATCCGTGGGTCACCACTTTGCCTCATTCTGCAGAGCAAGTATCAACTGATGGCCCCATTGAGTGAAAGAAAAAAGGCACTTTTGGCTCCCCACTTGCAATTGGCAAGATCTCTTAACCTTTGACATGTTTTGGCTGGGACTGTCAATAAGCTCAAGCTGCCATTACAAGCAAATCCTGCACTATACGTGTCTAGTCAACTGTGGACTTGCCATTTATTTCTCCTCTAAGAGATTTTTAAAGCAGAAAAAGTCTTTTACCCAGACTCTCTTTTAGTCTTTCTTCTTTTTTCTGTCGCCCTTATTTTGGACGCTAGCCCATCGTCAGATCATTGAAGCCTTTTCTGACCTCGGAAGAAAAAAAATTAAAAAAAAGACAGAAAGGAACGAAAGAGACACTCTCCCTGGGTTCCCTTTTGTCAGAACCACAGTACGGCGGTGGGGGGAGGAGGGCGAAGGACCCGAGGGAGTACAGAGTGAAGGTGCTGGTTGGACGATGGTGGGTTTGGCGGTGGGGGAAGGAGCCTCCAGAAAACCGGCCCCCTATAAAGTCTTTGTTGCTCACCTGTGAGGTGAAAAGCTGGACAAGATCTAATTAATGAACAAGCGTTCTGAATGAAGGGCACCACGGCGGAGCAAAATGCCTCAGTCCATCTAGAAGGAGGCTGAAATGTTTCAGCTCTTTCGCCCCTGTTGTCTTGCTTGCTAATTTTCCGAGCTCTTTTAATTTTTCACACTGCCCCTTGAGCAAACCTCTGCCCACGGCTTCTTTCTCGACCAGAGCAAAGGCCTGGGAATTTTGGGAATCCTGCTGTGTTCCTGCTCTTGATTAACATAACTTTTCAATTATTTCACAGTTTGCTTGCTTTTTAAACGAAGAGGGGCTTGTTGTTGTTTTTTTTTCCTTTCCTTTTTCTCTTCTGCCTTTCTTTTCAAAAAATAAGCTTTTCATGTGGGGTTAGGGCTGCCAGGGCTAATGGCTGTGACCAACATCTTTGATCTGCCACGACCCCCTTGAAGGGTCTGGTAGTGGGCAAAAAGGGCCGCCTATGTATCAGCGTGGACAAAGGATGCATCACTCACTATGGCTTTAAACACCTTGAGAGATTAGCATGAGAAACAGCACCCCATGAAGGCCTTCATAGTGTAATGATAGGAACACTTGCATGTAACCTTTAATGTAAAATAATGCCACAATTCAGAACTCATGGCAAAGGACGTTTCCAAACATTCGTAACTTAAACATAATCCAAGTATTCAGAATTGTATGATTTTTTTTCAGGTTTATAACCTTCGATTATTGGAAGTTGAACAGCTAAATTTACAAAAGCTCTTCTGATCAGCTGCAACTTGCAGGTAGGGTAAGTTGCCAAAAGACTGGAGCAACCTTTTCAATTCTACTGCAGTCTGTTTGTGCAAAAACAACAATGATTGTATGTTTCTGCTTCTTGTCCACGTCAAGTTGAGAGTTATCCAGGCAGACACGCAATCGACATAATGGGCTGATCAGCATAGTTTGACTAAGCTGTGGAAATTGGCCAAAGTAGTTTACTAATTTCTGATTAATGGTTACACATGACCTTTCACACTGAGCAACGTCCTGTCAGATATTAATTTGAGGTTAACAATTTGATGTGATCCACTTTCCTCTATTGCCATATGTCATTTATTTTATTTTATTTTTAATTTTTCCAGTGGGTGTAATAAAGGAAACTTGACCAGGATCAAATTTTGATTGTATTTAATTAAATAGAGTTTGTACATTGACGCTTAATCTAATTGGATCGGTTGACACAAGCGCTTGACAAACTGAATCGAAGTGAACTGAAATGGACGTTTTTCCCATTCATTTAGTAAGGTCTAAAATCTCACTGCTACTGTATTGGGGTAGACACCAACGTTCACACCTCGACAACAAATCAGTGATTACAGTTGACAGATTGTCGGTAATAAGTGAATCAATAGATGCCTCGCTGTCACTGTTCTCGTTTGAGTATCTCGGCTCACGCACAGGAAGTACAACATCGTCAATGCTTAGTCTAAAAGAGGCAAACGGACACACAATAGCTCCTCTCTTTATTTCAGTTTCCCCATATCCAAACACTTGTGTTTCACTGACAAATGAAGGAGAGTCTTGTCAGGAGGTTATGATAACCGGATATGACCACCGTGTCTTGGGACACTGATGCTGTAAGGATATCGGCGCAATATTTGCTGACATGGACTTCAACATGACCTCTGGCTAATACTAGCTGCTTTGATGAAACAAGATCATACATCGCACTTCCTTTCGACGACATTTAAAACCAGATATTTCTTCACATGTTGGCAAGGTAGGTTAATCTAAGTTTCAGCAGACGAACTACAGCAACCATTTTCCAAACATCTGGAAGCTCTTTGTGTTTCTGAAAGAATCGCAAACTTCCCTGAGACTAAAGGGTAAATTATTACCTCCCGCATCTGTCACGTGGGCATGGCTGTAAAGGTCCACAAGGCATGAAATGATGATCATCTTCCCACATCTGTGTCAGTCTGCCTTGCAACTTTTACAAGCCTGTTAATTGTACACTTGCAGCATTCGTGCCAACAAACGTGTGAATGTAAACGTGTCTGGCAAGCGAGTCTGCATAAAGAATATCTGGAACGTGTATTCGTAAAGGAAAAGTAAGGCTAATGTTCTTGTTTGTCTGTTTTATATAGCCGCCTTTCTTTCAACGCCCCACAATCATCTTGTATCTTTAATCTCATGCACGACGGCGCTCTAGTAAAATACAACAACTCATTTTCCTCAGAAAAAAAAACAAAAAACATGCTCTTGGATGAGAAATACAGGATGTCTGCTTGGATCTTGAAAAACATGATCAAAGTTTTAGTTTGGTTTCCAAACGTATGTATGTATGTATGTATGTATGTATGTATGTATGTATGTATGTATGTATGTATGTATGTATGTTGAAGAATAATGGACTTGAAACAGCAGAGATCACAAAGAGCACTGCATTTGGTGTGACTGCAAACATGGAAGGTATACAAAATAATGTTTCTAAGTAATTCATGCCCATTGCCAATTTCTGTCTAAAGACCTCAGAGAAATTTGTCTTGTTTTTTAGGATTCTGTCATCACAAAATCTTAAAAATATGTTGTTTTTGATAAAGTACCAACAAAAAGTGTTCTTCATTTGGATTTGTATGAGTCTAGAACATTGGTGTAATCTGCATTTCCTGTGTTAACATAATTATTACTAAAATTGTCCATTGAATGATGATAATTTGTACATTTCTTAATTCTTTTAAATGGAAACTTATTTTATATTTTTAGAAATAATTATTTTTTATTGTTTTCATTTGCATTTATGTAAGCAGCGTATTTCCTGGTTGGGTCATAACCCCAATCCGACCCGCACCCCCACCTCCACCTGGAAATGTATCATACCTTACAACTCTCACAGGACCCACGTGATTTATTCAGCGGTGAGATATTTCTACTTTGTGCAAAGGGTTGGGCGCTTTGGAAACACCTGACTTCCAAACCGAAAGAGAAATCGCGTTAAGATAGTCCGCTCTTACTTTATGTGAAGTTATAGACAATTGTATGCATGGGAGTGAAGAAGAATAAGACTATCTTTATCCAGGAAATGTTAGTAAACGGACATCCAGAACAGCATCCAAAGCCTTTTCCTCCTGCGATCTAATTCTGTTCCACACTTCACCTATGTGTGGCAACCTGGGGGGTGAATGAACAATGTTTACTTTAACTGCTTTTGCTCTGAAACTCAGGACTGTCCCAAAATTATTTAGCAAGAAAGAGTGTGCGCTTTGATTATATCTAATCAAATAAAACTAAAGTAAATAACCAACCAGATTACGTTTGCACCACTTTGGGCTTCAGTCATTCTTTCCTGCATACCTGACATTTCGCAGACATAAACACGCTGTCACTTTTTGAATCTGTCGGTACGCAGATGGCTTTATGGTTACGATATAATGGCCACCATCCTGAAGAAGAAGTGGGACACTTGAGGAGCAGTTTCCGACTGAACGCAATCCCCTGCATGTAGCCCACCCCTTCTAGAAAAATAAGGACGAACGATGGATAGAAAGAACAGGAAGGCAGAGAAAAGACTGGTGGAAGACTGACCCTCCCTGTCCAAGTATCGCTTGCGCTTCCCACATTCCTTTAAATCCCTGAAGAAATGACAGCAAAGATGAGCCTGAAAGGAATTTGTGTCTCTTGTCCTGCTTTTTTAGCTAAAGGACTATCATTACTACTATTATTAACAGTCAGTCTCTTTCAATTCCCTTACTAGTTGCAACTTTACAACATTGGGATATTGAAGTCTTTTATTGTTGGTGGAGCACATCACATTCATCAGTAGCATACAGGAACATGGAGAATCAGTAAACGATTTCCAGAGCAGATTAATGCATGTCGTTAGCCCACTTTTCCTGTTGTCCTGAGCCATGAGGAAAGGTGTACAGAGAAGACGAGATTCTACTCTACACGCCAGGGATACGTTTCTTTTTTGAGTCTGTGAACAACTCAGCAGTGATCTGCTGAAAGCTGACTCCCAGACTCCCTCCTGCAGCAGCCAAGGCTGCGAGGGGTGACATTCTCTCACATCCAGAGGCTGGTCCCCAGCCCACTCCCCAACCCCCCGCTATTTCTCACGTGGTGCGCTACCGGGAGAAGCACTCCAGGGATTAGCCTAGCCAGGTCTTTCAAAGGCCATTAGAGCAAATTACAGGTATCCTCTTACCAGTGCGCTGGGACAGACCAGGTGAGGGGCGCAGAGGCCAGGCTAGAGCCCAGGGGTCAGCTTGGGACAAAAAGACGAGGCCACCCTGGGCCCCACTCTATCGGAGTGTCTCCCTGGCTCCACAAACTGGTAGGCCAGCATCTATGAATGGCTCACTTGATGGGACCTCGGAGACATTGTCTCACAACCGTAACTTTAGCCTTTTTTTTTTCTTAACACCCTCCCACCCCCTCACCTCGCTCTCCCAATGCTGATTTTCTTGTCTTTCAATCAATGTGGGCATCCCACACAAAGCGACCATAAAATTTGAGCGAAGTCACAAGCCGCAGGCCAACAGAGCATGCCAGCTTGCACCTGCGGCTCTAAAGTACTTCATCATTGTGTTGCCCTCTGTGGTGGGTTTAATCCGAATTGGAAGCAAATGAACCATTTCCACTTGAAATTTAAATCTAAACTGTAATGACAACCACACAATCGTTAATGTGTGGTCTGTCAAAGTCTCACTGTGCTGCAAGCATAAAGAGGCTGATGCTGCTGATAAGTTGCGTGGATGGCCACAGGGAGTTCCGCATCCTGCCATTTTCTATAAACTACACACACACACACACACACACACACACCCCCACACGCGTGCAAACACACACACTACTCTTACCCAGTTGTGTCAACCACACTCACGCAACCACATGCATGCACATGCCTCACCCTAACCCAAACGGTGGATGACAATCTGGCGGAGGGTGCTGCGGAAGTGTTTCATTAGTCAATTACCGCTGGTAGATAAAGCCTGCGTTCCCACAGTCCTCAAGGCCGGGGGGTCAAATGTGACCAATTACCCCCCATCCCCTCACAGGACAGATTAGTCTGTCTGATTTATCCCCAGACAGGCTGACCCGTGTTCTCTAAAATCGCCCTCCACATCTGGATACCTCTGTGCGGTCCTGTGAGAGTGGGTGAACTGCTTTCCCTGGCAAATGTGCTACCATAAGGGGTAGCAAGTATAAACCGTTGACAGAATCTCACTTTGAAAAACAAAGATCCCAGACGTCTCTCTGCACCACCACACAGCTAGACCGCATAATCGTTATGATACCTGTCTCTCTTTGACGGCATGTGCTGCATAGTCGGTACATTACTAAAGCACAAGCCTCCGTGGTCATGATGACTAGTGATTGTGTGTTAGTGAACATCAATCAGTTCATTAGGGACCTCCAGGATGTTGAATCAGACCCCCCACTCATCAAACCCCAAATTTACAAGCCCAGTGGGGACAAGCCAGCCAGAAAATGAAACATAAGAGGATAACTTCAGGAAGTGGGTACCCAGCAGGGCTGAGGGTTGCCGCAGTAAGCTTTGGGATAGCAAAGGTGAAAAGGGTTAATGAAGTCATTCGTCTGGATTCCACCAGCTCATCTGCGTCCTACATGGTTCTAAGAGGGCCGCCGTCATAGTGATCATTAAAGCTTTTCTTTAATCAGGAGCAGAGAGCAAACTGCCTCCAAATCATGCATCACATTCATAACAAGCAGAGGACTTACTATCAAAGGTTTTTGCAGATAGTTACCAGCAGATCCGCCTGCAGTGAGCCTTGTGAGTCACCACGTCTGCGTTTTCCTGTGTTTGGAAAGGGGCAATAAGGATGGCGGTATTGTTCACGTCGAACTGAGGTCACTGTCTGTGCAACTAAACGTTGGTAAGAAGGTCTGCTTGGCTGTTCAGACCAGTCAGGCCAGAAGAGATGACTGTGATATTGCTCTGTACTGTGATGATTTTTTGTATTAAACAAAACATTGATAGATTCAATAACTAGACTTTACTGTAAAATCATTCAGACAATCCATAACAACTACATGCCTGAATTCACCCCCCATCAAACCCTTAAGTACCTGTAAACAAACCATTTCATGCCCATTTACCTGAACCACTACATATAAGTTTTTTTTAATTATTATTATTACTGAGATAAATAGCAAAACAGCACTGTCAAATTTAGCTGTATAAGTTTCTACACAGCTTTGTCTTAGAAAGGTTTTATTTATTTTGGATTTTATAACTACTTAGGCCATTTGAGTCTTCAGAAATATAGAGGACCCCTCATAAAACCTAACTCACTAAATGACTTCCTGTTTGTAAATATTTGTTCTTAGAGTCATAAATCCACAATTAGTTAGAGAAGATGGAGAAACTTATAAAATGTAGCTTTAACCCAAAACATTTAAGATGTTGTTCCCTGTCCTTAATTCATTTATCATATAATTAATTCCAAATCTGAGCACATAAAAAACACATGGTGTCCCTCATGGCTCCCTATTCAGGCCTCTTACCAACACTGTGGTACAGCAAAAAAAAAAAAAAAAAAAAAAAAAAAAGGCAGTAACAGGATTTCGGCTTGCAAAATACAATTTAAATAGGCCCAAACAAATAGAACGCATTACATAAAATTCAAGAAAGCCACATATTACTATTTCAGTAACATACCAATGAGGCTGCATTTAAACTACTTGGGATGTTTATTCACCACACATACCTCCATAGAGAATCTGATTTTGGTCTCTAATAGACAAGTAAACTGATACTTAAAGTCACAATGATAGATGATAGTTCAAAATCAAAGTTCCTTGTGTCAGTGTGGATACATTTGTAGTTTCCTGACATTCCCATAAAAGTCCAAATCCCACTAGTGCATTGTGAGCTTTTAACTCCGCAAAGTGTTTCGGGTTTTTGCCTGTACGTAGTACCGTTCAAAAGCAGCCAGAAGGCAAACTGAGTCTGGTTTAGTTTGCAGAGTCCTACAAACCCGTACCCATCGGACTTCAAGTATATGCGCATTGTGTGGCTCAGGTGCGCAGAGAGTTTCCAGTGACTGAGCAGCAGGACACAGAATATTCTCTGTGGCCTGAACTTGCCCCATATTTACATTATTAAAATGAGATGGGCATACAGCAGTTGACAGAAGGCACAAGAGTGAAATCAGGTTCCTGCCAAAGCTGTCATTTGCTCCACTGGCCAAAGGGCCCTGACCCTAATCCTATCCACTCCAGGGGAGGAGAGAAGGGAAATGGAGACAGTGGAAGACAGTGTCTGATCGGGTACTGTGTGTGGCAAACTATTCATACCTCCTGATCTTTCCACAGTCTCCTGTATTTTATTTGAAATTTTATGTGATAGCATAACGAAAGGGAGATAGTAATTGTGGAGAAGATGGAAATGATACATGGTTTGTTTGATTGATTTATTTCTTTTATAAATAAAATTCTAAACTGTGGTCTGCACAAAAAAAGCAAAATGATAACTTGGTTCGAGCAACAAATGTTACATGACTATTTCTAAAAAGACAACTTATCTACTCTATTGTTGAAAAAAACTGATGTTTTGCAAAAAGAGGACAGACATCATTTTGTGCTACGGGATGTTTGATGTTTGTAGAAAATTGCGTCAAGAAAAAACATACAATTTCCAATCTGATGACAAGAAAAATAGATCTAGAAACAGCCAACAAGCTTCTAGGAGTCATTGAGAAAAGTCTAAGGAGTCACTGGCAGCTCTTTAAACCATCAATCTATTGATTCTCAATCTATTGATCTCTTCCTTCATTCAATATAAAGTAGGTGTTGTAGTTGTAGTGCTGGAACTACAAAGTGAGAATTAACAGACAACGGTCTGAGATATAAAGTACACTGCACGCTGCCTCCGTCGCTGCTTTGTGCCACCCTCCGAGCTGTAATGAGGAGCATGGCCTCCCAGATGAGAAAAACACACATATAAACACAGGCCCACACGTGTCAGCGTGCACGCAAACACACAAACACGGAGGTGCCTGAGCCCAGCCCATGGTAAGGCCTGGTTCATATTAGCCTTTAGGGAACAGAAATGCACATCTTTTTCAGTTTAAGGTTTATTTTGTGCTCCCGCAATGGCACAAGGATAAACACAGACACATGCATTCAGAATGCACAAGGACTCACAGTCTGTGCTCTGACATGATACTTACATCCTGCTCATGTTCATTTAGTGAAATGGCCTCGGAGATAAAAAGCAGGTATGTCTGGGTTTGTGTAATCTGGTTCAGGGGTCTGTTGGTGTGCCAGGACTCGCATTAGACTAGCTGTTCCTTATTTTCTCTGACACATATGTTGCAATGTCATTTGTTCTTATTAAGCGTGGGGAAAGTTTCAAATTATGAGGTAAGCATATATAATATATTTTGTGGGAGCTACAAGAGCAGGTTTCAGACTCTGGGTTTCCAAAAGATTTTCCCCCAGTCTTGACTTGTTCAAGAGTGGCACTGGTTCAAATACTTGCTGATTTAGTTGAACAACTGGCTTTTCCACACACACAGCCATCATGTCACCTAGTGGATTTTGGAGCCTTAGTTTGTAACTGGATAACATTTTTTTTTTCTTTTTTACAAAGAGCCATTTATTTATCTATTTATTTATGTTTTTCTATGAACAGTTTTAAACCCGTCTTGAATTTGGCTGGATGAGGTATTTGTCTCAAATGTTTCATCAGGGGCCAGTGTCAATCACCATGGCAACATACTTTTTTGCATTTAAAAGAAATCATGGTAAGATTCAATGAGTATGTCATAGACCTGATAAAATCCGGTGTTGAGTGAGGTGTGCTTATCTGACATATATATCTATAGTGTTCATCTAATATTCATCCTTTTCTTTTTTTGCAATGAGCTTTTCTACCACTGTCTCTTGTCCCATTTTCACCTCAAACTCATAACAGGACTTAATCTCAATATTAACACATTAATGCGCCTAACTTGCGATCCATTTATTGATGGGCTGGTGTGTTTTGTCTGACATGATTCTGCTGCAGCAACAAGTCATGCAGTGTGATGGGAGACACTATCACATCCTGCTCTCTCAATGTGACAAGCTTTGTTAAATGACACACTGTGTGCCACTCTTAAAAGGCTACAAAAGACTTGAGAGTGGGGTTGAAAAGGCAGGATGAGTTATTTATAATTAAGTCAATTTCCCTCCAGGATAAATATTTCCTCTAAGTGTAATGACATAATTAACTACATGTCAGTATGTCCGAGGTTGCAAAACGTCTGTTGCCAATCAGCAAGTTTGCAGTCATCTTCAAGCTGCCCAGGTTTTCAGACCTCTAGGGATATTTTACTGAGGTTTGAAAAACAGATTGAAGTATATTGAAATTCCATGTGCAAATGTGGTTTATAGCTTTCCTTGGAAAAAAGGAGAAGCTCAGGTATGCTACCTGGGAGAGTCTGCTTTTATTTTTATATTGCAGCTTCCTCATACTGTGGGCCATATTATAGAGTGAGTGTAAATCAGGTGCTCTGCTGTTTTCAAAAGGCCAGGTTTAGGGCTTTATATACTACCCCACATTAGTGTTTCTGGCGGTTAAACTGGTCCTGAAGGGATTATATCAGCATATATAACCATGTGTATTTCCACGTCTGCAGACTTAGACCTTCACCAGCATTTGAAAACCACTGCAGACAGTCAGCGCTCAGGAACCAATGCTAGCTGTTTCCAAATGATAGATATAACTCTCCTTTTTACCAAAGAACTGCACCAAATTTCTCCCATTGAGTAAAACATCAAACTCTCTCTTTTGCTCCTCTGGATTTCAAAACTTACTTCTTGGCTATGACCATGCTCAGAGTTATATTACGCCACTGTAATTAGCAGCGGCTTGTTACACTGGTGTTTAAAGCACCTAAATCATTAAGGCAGCTGCTTTTGGACAAAAAAAACAACGTCTGGTCGTGCGGGAATGTGCTGTAATGCCAAGGGAGGCTTACATGGCTTGTTTTTTCTGGCCCAATTCAAAGAGTGAGACCTCCATCTTTTTTTCTCTTTTACTCTTGAATCAGCGACATTCACGTTTAATTGTGCTTTAGAAGTTATTGTCTGCTCCTTACAAGCTTCTAGAACATCAGCGCAAGCATCTTTGGTCAATAGCTTTAGGGTTCGCGTAGCTAGGTACCGACACTGTGAAGTCTTTGTGGTAACTTCACGCCCACAGGATATCCATGGCTATGTGTAATGTTATAAAGAAATTAGCTGGCAGGGCCAGAGTCAGACTCTATAAACCTGCTGATGAACCCATTAAATCCAAGAGAGGAGCCAGAGCCACGCTTGCTAAAGGTTGTTAGCTACTAATTGCTACATTTTGTGAACCCATTCAGGATACAGAAACCAGTTGGCACCGATCTGGGATCTCTGGGCTAATTGGACTGACACTGACACTCTTGTCCTGCAGAGTTCCCAGGAAAGTGATAGCGCACGCATTTGTGCGAAGGATTTTGCATTCCTATTCAGCAACCGCGCACGTGTGTGACTGATGTTAAATTATGATTTTCAGGTTCAGCATAATGTGACAGGTGTCGATTTGATTTTGACAAGAAGGAAGTAACTTGGAGCTATATGAAAAGCACAACCCAAAAGATATTTCTACCCCTGCTCGGCGTCCGAGATTTTTACAAAAATGCCATCACAGTTGAAACAAACCCAGAGGAGAACCTTAATGACTAATGAGCATTGGGAAACACTCCAGCACTCTTTTAGCCTTTAATTTCCACCTCAATGCATAGCAGAGCATGCCCCGGTCCTCCAACTAGCCTCATTAACATGTATATTCTCTTGACTCAACAAACCAAAGCACTTTTCTTCTTTTTTTCAGCCAGGTGCTTCCCTCCTTAGCTGCGGGACTGTTGTACTTTGATCCACAGAACTTCACCAGAATTAACATTAAGCTATGGCTGATGAGAGGCCAGCGCAGAGTGAACCTCTCTGCACCCAGTGCAGAACAGATATGATGTTCTACAGGTTGCTTTGCTACAGGAAACCACTACACTTTCAAAGTGCAGTCAGTAATGTAAGGGACAATATGTGCCACAAAGTGGTGGGCATGGGCTGGTGACCACAAATTTAAAAAGAATTTTATGTTATATTATGATTAAAAAAAAGGCATTTTGTTGTGGGGATAATTGTTGTTTTCATTGTGTAATCCATTTTTAACTCGGGTTTATTATCTTTTGAGAATTTTGCAAAAATGAAAGGAGGGGTTTGAATAACATACACTTAAAAGTATTAAGAGTAAGTTGAATTTTCCCTTGTAAAATCTGTAGGACGCAGAACCAAAACTTCATTCGAATGAATTATGCTCTTCTGCAGAAACCCCGTGCAAGGAAAACTAAAATGTAATAATGATAATCAACTCTTTTTTTTCTCCTTCTTTCAAGATTTAGCTCAACTCTTTACTTTCTGACTCCTCTGAGATAAAGTGGAGCAAAGCGATGTGTTTGTGAATCGCCTCCCTTCTTTAATGAGGCTCAGATTCACATTAGTTTCTCCTCTTTTTGATGGACAGCTTCCCCCCGCCGACAACAGGCTTGAAACATTTCCACAACATATTTCAGCGTGGCGGTGGTGGTTTTTCCTTTGGGTTTTGTTCCAAGTCAAACACGCTCTCGAACTCGGAAAACTGGTGCTTCAAAAAGGAACACGTTGCACATCACGAGAAAGTCGGTAAATACAACACACCCCAGCTGTGAAAGTAGCAGCTGCAGAGGCAGAAGAGAGCTCAAGTAATTCCATGATGACTTCTGCAACGTCTGCTTTGTGGGGGCTGCAGTGCCGGTCCAAAGTTCAATGAGGCCCTGGGCAGAAATTCCTCGGGAATTCATCTTTTCATTTATGAGGATTTCAATTCCTACAGTTTTTTCATGAGTTAAAAAAAATAATTTAGATGTTGTACATACAGAGGTTAAAATCATCATACAAGATAAACCAGAAAGAATTTAAAATGGATTTGGCACAAAAACATTAAGCATGTCTTAAGAACTGAAACAGAACAGCAAGTAAGCATTCAGAACATTATGTGGAAAAAAAAATGTAGAAGGGACTTCAGTTAAATTTTGAAATAGAATTGAAACATTCCTGCTTCAATATCAGAAGCTGATTAAATTTTCTCACTGGATAAACATTGCATAAAGATTCATTCACAAGTAAATACTATTGTGAAATACGCTTATGCCAGTGATTGGTGCTGCGTTTGTAAACCTTTGCTGCTGGAGAAAAAAAAAAATCTGACAGTGGAAGAATAAGTTTTACTATAAAGCAGCAATGACCAGACGTCTCTCATAAGATTTCAGATAGAAATATGAAATATAGCCATAAGAATTACTGAAAGAGTTGTTAAAGAGCCGAGGAGCGCTGACAGAGAGCGGTGTAGAAGAATGATTCCAAATCACAACTGAGCAATGGACAGGACTAGTTTCTCCAAACGGGAAACATCTTGAATACGTCATTAACAAGAAAGGTTATTCCGTAAACTTTATAAGAAATTTCTGTAAGTGTGTTTCACACCTGTACACCTGTAATCTATAACTTTATTTGTGGGATGATTTGCATTGATTTCTTTGTATGTGAGAATTACTTGAGTTGCTGAAATCATGTGGTGTGAATTTCATGCCCGTGACTCCATCAGCAATATTTAAACTAAGGAAAATATCAATTTGCTCAATATGTATTGCAACTGCTGTACATAATTATTTGAACTTATCAATCAATCGGTGCCATATGGATTTAAGTTCACGGATTTAAGCAGCTGCAACTGCTGATCGTACCTTGGGTCGGCCCTGGATGAGAGACCTTATTTCTTTTGATGTAACTAGCCTTACACGCCCAAATGCAACACGCCACCTTTTCAAATGGGATTTCAAAAACATGAAGCAAAGAGAGAGACCCGCCAGCAAAAGAGCCATGAAACGAAACAGAAGGAAAGAATGGGTAAAAACAAGCCTTAGTTTGAAATACACAATTTCATCTGTCAGGGGAACTTGACTCAGCATTCACTGTTGTAATTGATCATGAAGCCGTCGCTGGGCGCGCCAGTGCAGCTGTTGTGTTGCAGCTCAGTCTAATTAGCAGCCGGTGACCGATGACCCTGGACAGGATATGATGTGTACCTGCCTCTGCTGCTTTTCTAAACACTTGGGTGTGTTTTTCCCCATTTTCGTCTTAGACATAGGTTAAAAAGAAAACATGTCGAAGTCCTCCCTTTTGGCACCTAAAACAACTGTACTATTGTGCTCGGGAAGTCTATTTATAGTAACTTGTACAGTAAAGTAGTTTGTAATCATGCGGACTATGATCTATGTTTAGTCCTTGTCGATTTTTTTCTATTTGGTTTTATTAACAAACACTTTACGAGAGAAGCGTTCAGAACTGGCCTGATTCCGATAACAAACTTCAGAAATGGCTATCTGGAGGAGTTAGTGTTTGTGTTTCAGTGTGTGACTGTGTACATTTCCACATGTGTGCTCTCAAGGCAGAACATTTTTCTTGGAACACTTTGGAGATTTTACAAATGTTAGCCTGTCCTCTCAAGGTTTTTTGCGACGGTGCTGAAATGTCATCACTTCGCAAGAAGGGTTTCCAGAATCCCCTCTGTCCCTGCTTTCAGGGGGTTTCTTTGAAAGACTATCAAACTGCTTACGTGAAAAACTCATGCAATAATGCCCACGACTTCTGCTGGAGTCGAACCGCGGAGCATTGAACAAAAGCACGCTCCTGTGCCAAACAAGTTTTGCATTTCCCTTCAACTGTGTCCAAGTCCGTAATCCCTCCATCCATCTAAGTCAGCCTTTCTTCCCTCTCGTCTCTTCCCTCAGCTGTTCCATGCCCCTGCTCCACTGGGACTGATACAATATTTTCCACCCTCAATTAGTAAAGAGCCTGTCAACTAATTCCAACTGTTTTTGCACCTGACAGGGAGTCTGAGCTGGAAAAACTGAGTGGGGTGGAGGTGAGACGGTAATGTAGCGGTGTCGACAATCTCTACTGAAAGAGGAGATTGAATTTGCCAACCTCCCTATCTGTCTTAGAGCAGATCTCATAGAGATGCACAACCACAGACTAACTCCAAGTTCCACTTTGGTAAATTTCAAGCAAAGCCTTCATGACCATTTGTTTGGCAGTGTGCTCAGCTCAGGGTGCTGCAACATCCCTTAACTCTGTGTGAGCACAGAAAAATCTATTCTTTCCGGTAAAGGAAAAGATAATGGACGAGGAACACAAAGCAATAACATGTTAACTGACAAGGGTTCCTGTTGACTTCGACATCGCAGGTGTAAATGATTTTTGGAAGAAAAACTGTAAGTTTCAAAATCTCAACTGCTTTTCTTATCCTCTCTTAAATCTGACAAATTTCCATGTTCGTTCAGCCCACAGTCCTCCTGAAATGTGTTTAGTTTGAAATTTGTTTAATAGTTAGGTGGAATTATTTCCTACAGTAGCTGACATAAGTCGCCTTTGATGAAAGAGTAACGTCACAACCCGGTCCAGAATTAAGACAGGGGTAATTAATCTCAGCTTGAGTTTATGCAATTACTAGTGGATTTTAAAGACTTTGCCAGGTGACTGTTCCTGACAGGTTAACAAGTCTTTGCCAGTCTGCTCGGTGACACAGTGGAAGCAGACTCTCTGGCCCGTCAGCTCGACCCAGCAGCTGCTCTTCCCCCAGTAGCTGAATGGAAAAACGTCTGACTCACCTACTTGTATAAAAAGGTAATAACTACCAAATACATAAATATTACCGTCAAAGGTAAAAAATGTCTCTCCGAAGACTACCCAGTCATTCGGTCAGCCAATGACTAATGGAGAGGGAGGTCAGATCATGGCCAGTTTTAGTTCATCTGGCTTTGTGCAGCTCTGAACAGACGTTCATTGATGGGCTGTCTACTGAGAAACAGCTTCATGCATAATCAAGCTCCTTGGAAAAGTTGCTAAACTATAGGATGCACTGTGGACGGTTGCTGGACATTTCACGCCGTTGCTGTTCCCTAATTTTACACTTCAGATTTTTTTCTGGTTCAACGGAGAGAAAGTTTTGAACAGCGTTGACAATAAATGGTTCATATAATATTTCCATTATACACTTATCATCTCAGAGCTCTTTGGTGTGATCAGAGGTAATTGTCTTCCATATTTAGTTCTCTAAGATAATATGCAATATTATCCATAAGATATCTCGGAGTATCCTCCGGTACTCCGAGCCGGAGTATCAGAGGATCAGTACTGCAAATACTCCAAGCAGCGTTTTATATAAAGCCTTCCAAGAATAATCTAAAATTTATAGTAAATTATACAATAAACTTTCCATACATTTCATCAGTACACAATAGGAAAAGGAAGTGGCAAAACAGTAACGCGAAGATGCTAAATGGGGTTACAGACCGGCCAAGGAGCAAAGAGGCTGGAGCCATATTCTGGAGATTGCGCTCCAGCCTTCCACACATATTAGATGAATAAAAAGGCTGTCTTGTCCTTGAGTCAGTCTGTACCAAATAAAGGAGTTGTTTCACTTTTTCTAGATTTAAATAATCTCTAAGAGACGGTCATACCACCAGAAGAGGCATTTGGTACCATTTTACATCCAATGTTCTTAACCAGTTTTCTACAAACCAATTGCCCGATTATGTGAGTTCAACAGATCGGTTTAATCAGTGCTAATGACCTGTTAGATTTAGTAAGACTCAAATGGTTTATATAAAAATTAGAATTGCAATAAATAGAAACAGGATGTGACACATTGCCTTTCTGAAGCAATTTGTATTCATATTAAAGTATACGCAAGATCAGGGGTCAAGTTAATATTTTTAGCCTTTGACCATTTTTTAAATGGGTACATTGAAATCACATTCTTTGACAGGTTTGCAGATTGCAATACGCACTCCTGGCCACTTGGTGAAGTCATGCATACATTTTCCATTTTGCACACAGAGTGCGTAGCAGAGGTAACCAAGTCAATCAAATAAAGACTCCCAGGCCGGAGCTCTGTAAACATCCATCTACATTGACTGGCGTTAGCTGACTGATTAATATGTTGTATGTAAATGTATGCTGATGACGGTTCTGATGCCTCTGCTGCTCTGTAGACAATAACTTGTTGTTGAAAACAATAAATATATTTGAATCACAAAACCAATTTCCAGGCAAGTACCTGAACATCCCCTCTGGCCTGGATACCATACTCAGTGCATCTTACTAACCAGAAGCTGACAGTATATTGGACAGTGTGGATGTTTGGAAGCACATCTGTGACCACTGCATGTCTCAGACCAGTGCAGCTGAACCCCTGGTGTAGGTGGAACGCATGCTTCAAGATTTCCTCTCGCTGAAGCGAGTATTTGCGGGATGAGGAAACCACTTGACCAGAGATTATTGCCGACTTCTGATCATTTCAAATGGAGACATGTTCCCTGATTCCAAAATGTTCGCTGAAGTGGTGCTTGTAATTCCAGTCTGACAGCAGAGTGTGGACTCAGCCTCCAGAGCAACAACAAAACAGCCTTATGAAATCATCTGTCCAAGGCAAAAGTCCTAAACCTCATGGTACTAACCTCTGCAGCAATCCCTCTTGAAACATTTGATTACCTATAACAGGGTGCACAATAGAGACCCAAGAAAACCAAAAGGAAGTTTTTGATACTGGACGTTCAGGTAAAAGCAGGTTAATCATTCATAATTTAAGTGCAATCATTTAATTTCATTGTTTATATGTAGTTACTGAGGCCACAGTCAGTGATTTTTGTCACTGTGGAGAAAAGGTCACATGTCTTCATCTGCTTGATGTGTGATGGCACAGTGTGGAAATAGATTATGTAAAAATGACAGAAAATAAAAAAAGTCTATTGCATCTTCTGTTTTTTTGTTTTGGTTTTTTTGTATTATTTAGCTCTGTCTGTCTGTCAACATACCTGGTTATGGACTAGCATGTTTATACATGGTTTATAGATGCAATGTAGCACACTGGTGAAGCCGTACACTTACCTGTAACCATAGCATGTTTTTTTTAAGTTGCATCTTTACTGCACATTCAGTTTGACAACTTGCAGTATTTACAAGTGTGAGCTGATTGGGGATGCTTGGGAGGTGCACTGTATGCACTTGGGGAAGAGGTTTATAAAAAAGCCTACCTACATGCACAAATTAGGATGCTTACCAAGAGGATAACTTGTAATCTACAAATCTAATCTAGGTCATAGTTACCAAAAACTATGCTGTGGTTTAAACCTGCTTACTTAAGACCTGATGCACTTTCACCACACTTTTGACAAGTTAATTGCCAGTAACACTGAGGTTTTTTTCCAGCCCTAATGCACCACACCAACTGATGCTCAGTGTCTTTCCTCAGTGTCTGCTCTCCCATTAATCCATTTCCACACAAGGGTATTCCCTTCTCACTTAGCAACGCCTCTCCCATGCTCCAAACACACAGATATAGCCCTCTGGTAATATAACCTTTGGAGATTCCCATGAACTATAAAGTCGATCACAAAGTTCAGCCATAAAAGCAGGGATGTCACAGGGTGCATTGACACTAAATTCACAAGCTACTTACTGTCGGCATAGTTTTTCCGCCGGGTGCCATCCACTTTTCCTGTTTTGTCAATGCAGAGGAAGAACTTGTTGGCAGAATAAAGCCGCCGCAGTCTGACGTCACCTTCCAGGTGATTGTAACTACGAGTGTGCCTTTCCAAAGTCCATGAACAGTTGGTGCCGCTCCCCAGCCCCTGGAGGGGTTCATGCCCTGCTCGAGGAGGACAGGCTCCGTTGCCAGCGGTGACCAAGAGCAGGGTGAGGCATGCCAGGGCAAAGGAGGATGCACTGGGCAAGGGGATGAACGTCCCAGTGGAGGAGGCAGTGGTGGCTGTTCTGAGGGTAAGTTTAGGGCAAAGATGAGCTGCGGATGTCATCCATCTGCACATGGTGGGTTAGGCTCCCAAGGTGCACCTTGTGCAAGCTGTAGGCATGCTGGTGATCAAGAGATGTCAGTGTGGAGGGTGGGAGTCCTGGACAGCGAAGGGAGGGGAATGGTAATCACAGCAGATCCTCTGGATGTCACTGATGGTCAGTCTCCGCTTTGGGTTGAAAGCAAGTCTCTCTGGTTGTCATCTTCAGCGTTGAAATCACGCGTTCAGCTCCTGATATGAAGTCTACTCCATCTTTGACACAGATCCTTCCGGTGCTTCCCTGGACTGAAGTCTTCTTCAGTGGTCTGCAGATACAGTCCAAGGATGTTTAAGGATAAACATGTGGGTAATTCTTGAGTTTAGTCCAAATGGATGAGTGTATATCTTTATGCGTGTGTGTGTGTGTGTGTGTGTGTGTGTGTGTGTGTGTGCACCTTGCGCTGCCCTGCTCTTTCCAGCTGGATAGAAACAAGTTGCCTGTCTGAGCTGCTGACCCGTGGCTGAGAGAGAGTTGAATGAGAGTTGCCTGTGACTGACTCTGTGTGTGTGTGTGTGTGCTCCCATGTGTGTGTGTGCATGTGTGTGTGTATGATACTGAGGGAAATAGAGAGGCAGCAAGTATGGGAGGGAACGAACCAGTGTGAGTCTGCGACAGTGAGAGAGGGAGGAAAGTGTGCGTGTGTATGTGTGTATGTGTGTGTGTCAGGGTGAGCAGAAGCCAGTGAGTGTGTGTGAGCGCTAGCATAGGGCAGCGAAGCAGTAAGCTACCGGCCTCATGCTCTGCTGTGTGCAGTCAGTCAGCCATCTCCCCTGTGCCGGCACTGCCTGAGCCGTTGTGAATTTTATCCTGGGCAGGGCCAGCGTCTAGGGGGTTGAAAGGAGAAGGGGTGGGGGGAAGGAGGCCACTGCGCCCATTCACTGCAATTTCATACAAATGAGAAAGTTTGAACCGAATATCGTCCCCTTTCAGTCGTCTCCTCTCAGAGGAGTTCCCTGTGTGAGAAACACGTATTTTGGCCCTTTCATGGTCACAAACACCTGGAAAAACTTAGAAAGCCTCGGTTCCATCTCATGACCTCCGCCGTGTCCCCTTGATGTGAGGCATTTTGTAGCAAATCATCTCCATTACTGTCTCATAGCAGACCCTAAGCCAGCTAGGAGGCAGCTTTTTTTTGACACCTTCATGCTCATTTCTTCTCTTTAGGCATATGGGACAAATTAAGGGAAGGCTTTGCTTTTTTGTTTTTTTTTCACGGCTTCTGGTTTAAATCATCAAGCCGTCAGAGACACAGAGCAGGTTCCCTGTTGCAGGTTGAAGAAGTGTTAGCAGAGCTATTCCAGAGGATGCCGGAGAGACGTTTTGATCACCTGTGTTAATATTTCAATGAAACACCCCCTCTGATCTTTACCATTTAATTTAGCAGAGCGGGATGGAAATGAAAAACACATTTGTTTTTTGTGACTTCCCACACTCTTGTCTGTTTTTTACAAGCTGTTTAATAATCCTGATTAGGTCGAGGCAGTGATGTACGGCCAGCCTGTTTAATCCTGTTAAGCCTTAATGTCATCTTTCAAGTAAATGTAGAAACACAAATTACCCATAAGCTAAGCAAAGAAATTCAGATTGCCTTATTTCATTTCGTTTCTAATTTAACAAGTCATACGCCTTCATTTCTTTCACATGCATATTTTTGTGAAACAGGAAACAAGAGCTGCAAAAATTCATTTGTGAGCTTTACAAATCATCTTTCCTTTCGAGGGGGGCTTGTTTGATTTGTAAGTACCACTTTTGGGTCCTGTTCGTCCAGCATTAGAACTGCTTTTGAGAACTTCATACTTAGAAAGTGTGAAAGCAGCTTTACGCTGCTTAAGCATTTTGACCACTTCCCCAGACCTGCTGTTCCATCTATGTTATATCTAATCTTTAGCCATTCAGATAAAGAAAAGAGGACAGAGAAAGAGACCAGTCAGATGTTTTGTATGTTTTTTAACTAAAAATTGTTTACCCTTATATACATTGGTGTTTGTGCCTTTACAGATGTATTCTGTTTTTGTATTTCGGTCATATTTGAAAAATTCAAATCATCACACAAAGTAAAAGAAGCAATTTTTATATCGGTTCCAAATTGCTTTCAGTGAAGAGATTAATATATGAGAAAGGAAATAAAAATAAAAGATTTTTAGTTTATATGAAAATATACAGTGTTTATGCAAAAGAAAAAGCAATATTTAGTGCAAATTTGTATGGTATTGATTTGGGAATGTTTAAGTATTCATTATGAGCAGTGGTGCTGATGGTTCCTCTGTGCTGAAGAAGGTGCTTCCTGGTCTCTTCTGCTTATGCCGGTCACTCCGGAAGCTGGTGAGCCACTGACAGGTGGACTTTGGTCCTGTTAGCAAGGTTAGCTTCTGGTGGATGATGCCTGGGTTGATGGTGTTAAAGGCTGAGCTGAAGTCCACAAACAGGATCCTGTTCGCGGGATGAAGTGCGGTACCAAAATGACTGCATTGTCTGCTAACCTCTTTGCTCAGTAAACAAACAGCAGGGGGTCTGTGATGTCCTTCGCTCAAAGGAGTTCATGACCACAGGCGTAAGGGTGATAGGGCTCTGGTCATTCAACCCTGTGATGGTGTGTTTCTTGGGGACCCAATGAACTGATTTGATAAGCCACTTTAAAAAAAAAAATAAATAATCTGGTAAATAGAACCTGTCGTCAGTGCAAGAAGATCTCGTAAAACAAGACATTTTGTCCTGATGAAGAGAAATTCAAGGTGAGTGACAGAATCACTGACATCAAAATGACCATGATAGCATATCAATGACCCACCCACAAGGTTAGTGTTCATGATTCAACAACAAGACAAGGATTAAGCAAGAATTGGAGCCTCAAGGCCCTACACCCTGAAAACCAAAAATAACACAAATACCAATAAACCAATTTGTCACATTCAGCAAAAAAAACAACAAAAAAATAAAAAATCTGGACGATTATCAAGACCTCACATGTTCCATGACAGCTGACATAAAACAAGCCCAGAATTTCAGAAAGAGAAAGAGAACATTGCACTGCAGTGAAATGGTCTGAGGCTTTTGCTGCTTTAGAACCTGGACGACTTGATGGTCCCAAAAGGGAATGATCCAAAAATCAGTTTTGGATCTTAAGCTCAAATTATGACAGCATGACTTCCTAAACATAGTGTGTATTTGATGCAATCTTTTAAGGCCATTTATGCCCATTTTTTTTAAGTTTGAATGAAGCTCATCTCCATATTGTCATGGTCCAATTGACAAACGACATTTTGTCTAGCATGGATATTTCAAAAGTGCTCAATTTTATTGGTTATCCTGGCATAACCAAGTTTGTTGGTTAGCTTGGTGCCACCTAATCCAACTGGAAATAATATTCTGTTTTTAAAAGTGAATATACTTGGTGCCATTTTTGCCATAATGTAAGTTTTGCAAAGAGAACAATTGTCCATCGACATTTATCAATCGAAAACTTGAAATATCTGACTTTATATATGTCCCCCAGTTCTGCATGGTGTGTTTAAAAAGTTTCAATAATAAAAAGATTAATAAGGTATAAAATCATCCATTGCTTTGTGCCTTAATTGTGAAAATGGTAACTGTAGAAAAATAACATAGAGTAGGAACAAGAGAAACAGAGGAAGACTGAGCTACAGAAGACACAGTTGTTTCTTCTTTGATAAAAGTTTCTTGTAATTAAAATCACATATCCTTCTATGTACTTTAAATCTCTTTGCAAAATGAAGAGCTTTCTGAGGTCATCAACGAAGTTTGAGCCTCATGTGAATGTCAGATGTGGCAGCAGATTGCATTGTGGTGTCTTAGAAGCAAATGTTTGGGCCCTGAGCTCAGTGCCAGACCATAGACAAGTGTCTTATGTGTCCCTTTTCTCTCAATGTCTTAACATGCAACATCCTGCTGTTTTACAGTGCTACGCTTTGATGTTGCAAATAACAGCCTTTCGCTTACTTTCGTGATCAAGACATGTGGCACATAAACTATCTTGTCAAGTTCCCATCACCTAATGTGCACATTTGTAACCTGCAAAGAAGTGCATGTCACAATCTTTAGTTTATAACTCAAAAAGGAAGTGCCTTATAGTGAAAGAAAAAATAAAATCCATATCTCACAGTACGGAAGTGGCTGCAGCTCTTAAGATTGAATAATCTTTTGAGATTTATGAACATAGAGCTGCGTGACATCAGACTGTAGAAGCATAAATACAAGATTACATTTGTTATAAATATTTCTTAATTATTACCTTACCAGTGTCTGAACTGTAATGTGTATTTGACCCTATTCTTTAAAGTAGCACAATAATTACTTTGATAGGCATATTAATGTTACTAATGGTTGTCAATAAAATCACACTGCAAAATAGTGGCGCTGTTTTTAACAGTTTTCACACTTAATTGCAATAGCTACCATGTTGAATCCTCTACCAAAGCTATCCACTCAAGAACATATCTCTTTACAGGAGGTGCAAATAGTTGTGGAGGCCCCAGTAAACTGGACTGAACTGAATGACTATTGACTCTTAAAGCGACACAAATACCAACACAACAGACGGAAGAATAAAATATTATGTACTGTCCAAAATATTTTAAAACCCGGGCAAATTTTGTTCTTGTGGACAATGGTCGACAAAAGACAACATCATTATTGGTTTGTTAGTAATATCTGGTTAATTGACCAAACCTCTGTATCTAGTGAGTTTTGTTGAGCAGCTTTGCTGCTCTGAACTGATTTGTGTTGACCTGTGTAATGTGGGTGTGTCGTGAACAGAGAAAGGCATGCAGAGAGCCAGGCACCCTAAGGAGGATGTTCTCGAGTCGAGGAACCTAATCTTTCCCAGCAGGGATCGAAGCAGCTCTGTAAGTATCTGAATAGAGATAATATCTCTATAATGAGGCCTGTTTTGTACCATCAAAGTCTTCAAAAGGATCTGAAACCTGACCTCCTTCCTAGCACGGACAATCTCTCAGTAAAAGCTCCCTATTATTAATTGTTTTCTGTTCCTGCTAAATGCTTGTCTTGCTTTTTCTCTTGCTGTTTCTCTAACTTTGTACCCTTGGACTGCTGCCTTTTAACATAGCTACTTGGATTTCACCATCTTTTAGCAAAAATGTTCCTTTTTCAAATAAAAACTTTTCCACATACATACATTGTCCCTATGCAAACAATATACCAAAGTCATATAATTCAAGAAACAGTCTATTTTATGTAAAGTCAGTGATTATTATGCAGTTATTGTATTGTGATCTTAACAGCGCCAGGTAGATCAGTTCAGACCAAAGCACAGGTGCGACAGATATCTCTAGTTGTGGTTGGCTGCTAAACAAACGGATGTAGTTGAAGGAACTGACAAAGACCACCACGGTTTGGACCTGCTCATGACATTTGCATGTCCTGTTTCACAATCATTGTTCATTGTGAGCAGCGTTGTGATAAGCGAATTATCTTTCAGACGCTAACGGAGTTTTGAGAGATGTAAGTGCAGCTCTTAGCAAGATAACAAGCAAAGGTCCAAGCATCTGATAGAAAGAGAGGAAAAACAATTGACACCTGTGTGGACAGATAATCTGGTCTATATAAAGCACAAGGAAGCAGAGACAGACAGACGGACAGGGGAGGTTGTTGGGTGAACAATTTGAAAATGCTGACTCTGCATTTTTTCACTCCGCAGATAAAGTCAACATTGTTAACAGCAGTGTTACGCTACCTGCCCTTTGAGTTGGTAATCATATGGTTAGATGACTCAGTTATTATAAACGATCATAAAATGCAAATCTGTGGCAGCCAAGTAAGTTATGATTTCTCTCGCTGGTACACATAACAATGCATTTAAAAAAAATCTAACAAGGCTTTTGTTTTTTTCTTAAAATCATTTAATTTTACGCAACCAGAATGGTAAGGGAAGAAAAAAAATACCATTCACCTTGGGTTAGGTGTTCAACAAATTATGAATTTGTAAAAAAAAAAAAAAAAAAAAAAAAAAAAACACATCCTCTATTAAGTAGCATGAAGGATCTGTGATTGTAGACTAGATTTTTAGATATTTGTTTTTCAGTGGGTCTTTGAGCAACAAAATTATTTAAAATGTATGGAAAATCAATACAGAAACAATTCGCCAGGTCTTCCATCGTGGAAACAGAGAGATTTTATAAAGAGTGATGGTTAAAGATCTCTATCAATTTCTCTTTCTATGTTCTCCACTCTTGTGAAGGAGATTCAGTGCAAAAATCATGGACTGACAGCTGGGGTACTAACAGAGCTTATTAAAAACAAAAAAAAGGAGATATTTCTAAACGTCTTACTGTGAGACTGTGTTACATCAACAAAGCATTAGTTTATTCAGTACGTCCTCACCAGGGGTAATTGGTTCACCTCTGCATGTACGCTCAGCGGGTTCAGACAAACCGACAGACTCGTGTCAAAAAGGCACAAAAAATCTCACAGAAAAGAATCTCCATAATATCTCCCTGGCCAGGTGAAGCTGTTTCAACAACAGCCTACTCTCCGTCTGTTAAACAAATAAGGCAGCCCCTACAAAGGCGTGCAAAAGAATCCCCATGATCAAAGTACGTGAGAATGGCGGCCTCGTCGTGGCCTGGGTATTATCAGGCCCCATGAAAGCCTGTCTCCTCTTTTGTTGGTAGGGGCATTGACAGTCACTCACCAGGCAATGACTGTCACGTCGGCGCAAAGAGCCAGCCGTCGACAGGGGCCGACCACATCAAACGAGGCTGTCAGGGGGCCCTGCTTGTGAACTGTGGCAACAAACACCTCCTGATCCTCACCTACAGCTCAAGAACAGACACCCGCTGCTGTGCTTCCAGCCACTGCCTCCACTGAGAAAAGATGTTCTGTCCGGACCTCATTTCCTCCTCCACTGCACCCCTCCCAGCGACCACCACCTTCCCTTGTCTCTCCCCCTCTCTGTCAAGTAGTGCTTGTGCTAACCTCCCGTCTGCTGACACACAAAGGCTCACTAAAGTGGGTTTGATGAGTGCACGTGAAGGGAAGGCCGGTGCTGCTGGAGGTCAGAAAGTGTACAGGATGTGAAGAACATAGTACAGTTTTACTTTCAATTTGAACTAGAGTCACATTTGATTTTTAACTTTTTTGGGTTGCGACTTTAAAAGTCACAGGGTGAAAGGAGGGGATGTATTTCAACAGGTTCCGACAAGTACTCTTTTCTGGATTATCTACAACTTTTTCTTTTTTTTTTTAGCTTTGTAGTGATGGTTCACACTTAAAGTCAGTTCTTTAACTGGGTTAAAAAGATGTTTCTGTCTTCAGAAAAATATATCAGGCATTGTAAGATTCCTCTATTAACAATAATAAAACATTTTACAAAATGAATTGAAATTAAAATTAATCAAAATTAAAATTGTGGCAACTACTGTATTACCCTCCAATCAAAGCATAGTCATTGCTATTATATACATATAAAAAAAAAAAAAAATAAAAAAAAATGTTTTCATGGCATCTTTTTGGCCAATCAATAAAGAATAGGGTCTTGATGTCTTCTTCAGATTACATACTTTAAAAGCATATTTGTGCTGTGATTATAATGACAGATAAAATATAGTCCCTAAAAAAAGACCAAATTAAACCACCACTGTCATTGATTTTTCCAGGAAATGTTTGTAAAGCCTAACCCAGAACTCAGGCAAACTATTCCTTTAATCAAACAAATGAATATGTTTGAAGTGTACATCATAGCACTCTGTGTATATTTCTATGCATGTCTTAGACATGAGTTAATTAAACAAATTAAAACAATACATGACATTTGTCATACCTTTATGACAGATTCATCCTCCGGCAAGTTCAAATGAATGTGGACACTGCCATCTATAGGTCAAACATATGTAAGTTTTATTTGAAAACGATGAGGGTGCACAAGGGATACCAAAATATATGTTTTTAAAGTATTGGGAACCCAGTTAAGTTCTACTCATAGCAATGAAAGACAGACACTTTAAATGTTAGAGACTCTTTGGTATCCATGCTTTGGTGTGTGGACCACTCCGCATTCTTGCTCCTGAGAATAACTGTCCTGGGATCGACTATCTTAGCAGTGGACAATGGACCAAAGACCTGCACTTAACAGTATTATTTATTATTTTGGTATTACTTCGTGTGCTAAATCTTAACATATCCATGTCATTATTCGCTGTATACTACTTCAATTCTTAATATTGAAGCTATATGAATAAATTAATTTATACCACTATTATTATTATTATTATTATTATTATTATTATTATTATTATTATTATTATTATTATTATTATAGCGAACAATAA
>NW_006800176.1:871172-909832 GCF_000485575.1 Poecilia formosa
TACTACTACTACTACTACTACTAATAATAATAATAATAATAATAATAATAATAATAATAATGAGAAGAAGAAGAAGAAGAAGAAGAAGAAGATATTTCTAGCAGCAGCAACAGTATTACCAACTGCAACTACTAAATATGAATAATACCAGTAATAGAGTAAAAAAAACATATTACAACAACAACAACAACAACAATAATAATAATAATAATAATAATAATAATAATAATAATAATAACTTGTATTTATGTTGTATGTTTTAACATATCTACCTCCATATTCCTCGAGTCGCTGTTCGATGTTATCTGAACTCCTCTCATCAGGCCTGACGAAAGGGACATTATCTCGGCTGCCGATTAGCTAAGTCTTTTCCAATATGGCAGCGTAGTGCTCTTGGAGTAACGCGGCTGTTACATGTCAACATGTCTCTTCTCCGAGCTTGCTCTCTCGCCAAATGCCTCGGTCGGCGCAGTTTAGCGGACGTTCGCAGGTGTTTTGCGGACCGCTGCCAGCTGTGTGTCTCTGTGAGAAGCGCCGCAGTCAGACGGATTTCAGGTAAGCCGCAGAAGGGAACTCTGTTCCTGAGGGATACCAGTTTATCCTCCATGAAAAGTTTACTCATGTCTTCGCGTCTTACCCTTAATATAGTTTCTACCTTTCATTTCACTAATACTCTGGTTTTGCTCAAAACCTCAATTATTCGTCCTTCATCGAGTAGCTTTGTTAGCTTCGTGGTTGGTCCACGTTCTTACCTTGATGTTGGCAAACAAAGTGATAAAATCACATGTTTTCAAACGAATACACACAGTTCATCACCAACTATTATTCTCGACGATGACTTCTACTGCTGTATCTTGATGGTTGGTGGTTTAAAATTTCTTGTCTCTTCGTCCTTGAGCCAGAGACTGAGGTTCCAGATCATGTAGCAACACGAGGTTTTCTCTTTTTGTGTGTCACTGCGGGATATTTTGAGTTTATACTTTAAAACATACATGTGACCTTAGAGTTTCGGTGTCAATATACTAGTGATGCAGTATTGCAACCTCATAGATGTGCACGGATATAGTATTGTAAGTGTAGTCTTTCAGCTGAATGAATTGTCCCTTATGTTTCCGTGTTTTGTGTTCATATCACTGACTGGATGAGAGTTGTAGTGGCATTATGAAAATGGAAAGTAGCGAGAGAATTGAGAAAGAACATTTACAAATGCACGTTTTTTGAATATCTGCTTCAGATCAAGAATGAAAAACAAAATGTTAGTTTTTGAGAATTACAAGCATGTTTATGTCGGAGAGATGAACCACACTGTGTTTGTTTGTTTCTTTTTGTTTTTTCTTTCTTCCAGAAACACCATTGTACCTACAAAGAAGAAATATTTCGTCTGTAATCCCGAAATCAGAGGATGCAAAGAAACGTGTTCATGAACAGTCTCAGTTGTTAGATGGTATGTTGACTTAGATTGCAGATATCACTTTTAATTAACAAAAAAGAATTGGAGAATCGGCTTTTAGAGGACTTACACACACAATGCATGTTGCAAGGCAAGCTCCAGTTTTGATAAAACAATGTTTTACCAGACACGTAGCAAACCATATTTTAAGTTTCCCTCTGAAGTTGTGCTGTGTTTTGTGTCATTTCAGTGTAATGTGATATTTCCCTCCCCTTTCCTATTCACAGTCCTTGAAGCCAGGATACAGCAACTCCAATCTGACGTCGTTTTAGATGTCCAACATGCAAAAGTCCAGTTTCTTAAATCTCCTTCTTTTCGGGGAGGTCTTTCATCTGTAAGGACTCTCAAAGGATCCTCTAAAGACAAAAGCGACATTCCTAAATCTGGGCAGGCGGTTACAAAAAGGGCCTCCAAGTCTCAGCCGAGTCGCTGGATGGAAAAATTATCTGAGGAGAAGAAAAATAAACTTAAGAAACAGCAGATCCTCCAGCAGAAAATGCAGAGAAACCCTAAAGAAAAGCTACCGGGGAAATCTAAAGCTAGCAGAAGTAGCTTAATGCCCACAAGTACAACATATAAAACTATATCTTCTACCGCAAAGAAGAGGAGAGGTGGCACGAAGCTGTCAGACGAAATCCGCCCCTCGGTTTCTTCAGCAGCCGCAGTAACAACAGCCGCCACCTCATCAAAAGCAGCCGAGGCACTTAAAACATCTAAACAGAAGCGGAGAGACTCCAAAAGTAAAGTTTCTGACAAGGACGCAACAAATAAACCAGAGGACGGAGACCTGGCTGAGATTGAGGAGCTTGAAAAAAGACTCAATGAGCAGGCACAGCAACGGATATGTCTGAGTACAATGGAGCGCTTCCAGGAGAGCAGCACGAGAAGTTCCTGCGCGGACATCCAGCTCAGCATCCGCTGCTACCTGGAGGCGTGCGTGTTTATGGGGGACGTCGAGCGCTCGCAAAGGTTCCTGCTCAGTCAGCACAGAGTTATGAGTCGACGTAAACAGCTTACCACAGATATTTACAACATTATGATGAGGGTGTGGGCCAAAAAGGTAAGTGCCAAACATCCGATTTTAGAGGGTTAATGCGCTGCCGTTTCCTTGACAACAGCAAAGTTCTGCAGGTTTTATTTGGATTTTATATAACGAAGCTTTCACCAACTAGAGCGTAAATGTGAAGTGGAAGGAAAAAATATTGCTGGTTTCACCACTTTTCTTGACAATATCCTATTTATATTCATATCTTTTTTTCCATTTTCAAATTATAGGTTGAACAATTTCCTGTGAGACGTTCAAAGTCCATGTTGTTTTGTAACCTAACTCTTTAAGGTTACAAGGCTGCGTCGTTTTACATCTTTGATGTGTTGCTGGCGGTTCATTAAGTTTCCCTAGCTAAACCAATACATTGAAAATTATTGGTTTATTTACGACTACCAGAGTACAGGAGGATGGATCCAAACTTATGACACACTTTTCAGATTTTTAGTTGGACAAAATTTTAAAAGCATTTAACCATTTTCATTAGACTTCACAGTGATGAAGTAGTATATGTTGGTCTAACACATCAAATTCTGATAAGTTACGCCACAGCTGGTGATTGTGAAAAATTAAAAATTGATTCATGGTGGAGTTAATATCTTTGAAAGCATGTTACAGTTGTTATGAAGTCACAAGGAGATTAGCGTCTTTCATGTATTTGTATTACGGTTTCAGCCAACTATGCTTTTACACTTTTATGTATGGCTTTCAGATATTAGAGGTTTGTGTCTTTTTTTTTTTTTTTTAGGTTTAATTTCCTTTCTTTTTTTGTGTGTTATCAAGCATAAAGCGAGGAACATTTTTCTCAAACACATAATCGTGGTTCTCTTCTCTTCAGGGCACGTTGAATCAGATCGGTCGGATCTTCATTCTGCTGGAAGAAGCTGGTCTGAAGCCAAACGTGAGCTCCTACTCTGCTGCACTGGAGTGCATGGGCCGAAATAAAAACTGCCCCCCAAAAGTAATTTCGAGGTACGTTTGCGAATGTGCACATCAGTATGCAAACCAAGATTACGAAGAAATTGGTTTAGTATTATAGTATTTTGTATTTTTTAAATAGATTTATTTAGAAATGTTGACATTAACTGGGTAAGAAAAATATCTCTAGGCAAAGAACCGTAGCAACAATACCAGAGTTTTGCCACCAGGGGTCATACTCTGGCTGTTTGTGTCTGGTAGTGTATTTCCTTTTGGAAGATACAGTTGCTGTTTGGTACACTCCTCAGCTTCATCATTACCTTAAATGCTGACTCATGTAATTAAATTGCATCTGTTTAATAATATCTTTTGGACAATTGCACATTTACTATCCATTTCTTATTTTAATCTTTTTTTTGTTGTTGTTGCAAATCTCGAAAAGCAAGTGAAACAAATGTCTGCCAGACTGTCAGTGTTGAGCGTTTTTTTTTTTTTTTAATGAATCTGTGCGACAAGGCTCATGACTTCAAGAGAGAAAAGTCCATGCAGCAAAATTGCTCTGTTTGCATTTTGCATCAGTTGCCATTTATTAGTCGGTCTGCTCCCCACTATTAGATTTTATTTGTATTTTGTGCTGCACATAAGATTAGTCTGGAGTTATTGTGGCTGCAGGATATAGTGAGTTTCCTCTTTAATTTATCTCAATGCATATTACTACATAGACCCTGTTTATTTATTATTTCTGCACAGACACATACAAAATGAGGTAAACAAAGGGAACAGACTGAAAATATAATACAAAAGACATACAAAGTGGGTGATGGGTATGAGACAACAATGTTTTTTGTTCCATATACTATTTCAACAAGGCTAATAGGGATTCAGAGGAACCATCTCTCTGCGACTTGAACAAAGATCAGGTTTTATGGAAATGGAAATCACTTGAAAAGTCCCACAGAGGGATGAAGAGAGATACAGAGAATCCTGGACAGGTCTTCCAAATTTTAAGAAAATTAGACATTGGTGTTGGCAAATCAAAGCCTGATTGGTTTATCTCTAGTTGTTTACAACTTGCTAACTAAAGTTAGCAATCAAAACCGACACTTAGAGTCTATTATTTTAGTAAGTTTTCTTTGCCTGCTCGTAAGATGAATCAAGCCTAATGAATCAAGCATTTCAGTCCAAGAGCACATAAGTCATTTTTTATGCACTTTATTTGAAGTTCAGTAGAAATCTGCTTATTCGATTGAGTTTAAAATGGTTACCTCTATCAAAGATGCTGACTTCCAAAAAAAAAGCAGAACTTGGTGCTAGCAGTAAATGTTGCATCTGTCATCTTTTTTCTCTCTGAATTGTAAAGGGAAACTGACAGTGGTGTAGATTAACACGGGCCACACATATTATCTTTTAGAGAGTTTCATGTTTAACTCTTGAAATGTGATTATTTAGACAAAGTAGGAGTCTGTTCCCCTTTATCAAGCCTCATTTCAATAAAACATAAAACCTGCTTTCCCTTTTTACCCAGCTTAACCATCTTTAACATGAAAAGCCTGATCGATGACTGATTTATGGGACATTTTGTTCCATTCAGGGTCCCATGCACTTGATGCGGTTGCATTCGTAATGTAAAACTGTGTCCTATTCATATCCTCATATGATTCCTGTTTCAGTAACGGCACACGCAGGAACCTATGAACACACACACGCACACACTGGGAACATCGCCCTATGCTGTGCGGTCCAATAGCAGGCCATGTAGCAGGCCGATAAGGTTGGCAGCGAGATTGGGTTGGTCCATCGATCAGTGTAAGCTGATCCAAACATGACATTGTGGTTCTGCAGCGTTGCATTCTTTCCCCAGTCTTTCCTTTATTTTAACTTCCTCATTATCATCCTGAGCCTAGTCAGTTTTTTTTTTCTTCCCCCCGCCCCTGCCCGCACTCAAATTTTTCTCTCCTATTAAGTCACTTCTGCCACATCCTTACCCTGAATGTACCCTTTTATAGTTTGCGACTCTCTCACAGAGACACACGCACTCATCCCTTTAAGATTTCCTTTTGAAAGCGCTGTGTCCTCCAGAGCTCTGCGTTCCCCAGGGTGCAGCAGAGCAGTCACCAGGCTGATTATGCTCTATCTGTCAACCTCTCTGCCCTCTTTGTTCCTCTGGACCACACTGCCAGCTCCCAGACTAATCCTGCCTTTGTTCGAGGCTTTCTCGTTTGCTCAGACCAAAATTGCACGTTTCAACACGAGTGTCTCCAAGGCGGGAGGAGAGAATGCCGTGACCCCCTTTGCATCGCCGTGCGTCTATCTCGAGCTGCGGAGTGCTTTTGTTTTTGCCGGTGACAAACAGATCCCAGCTCTCTTCTGATTAGTTTTTAATAGGTGGAAGCTGCTGAGCCAGGGTTTTCTCCTGACGTTAATTAGCTCACTGTTATTTATAATTGTCTGGAGTAAAAGGTGTGTGCAGGATGAAGCAGAGCTCTGCTGTCCTCTGTGACTGGTGATAAATGGGTTTCTTCTCGCTCCCTCCTCTCGGCTTGGTGGTGTTGTTGTTTTGGTGGCCTCTAGGGGGCACTGCAAGCAAACGCACCTAAGTCAACGTTGTATTTATCTTGCCTGAAAGTTTTGCAAACATTCATTTTTTAAGCTATTGGGTGAAATACAGCCAGCCTACAGCCTAATGAGTGAGCATGATAAATATGATGCATTCAGAGTAAAATGTTTAAATTAAAGATGCTTCCAGGGCACTAAATCTTTTTTTTTAAAGAACAAAATCTTTTGAACAGCTAAACCAATTTATCTTTAAAGAACAAATATTTAATTTGCAGAGCCTTGCAGGGATATTGATGATGTGTGAATGTTTGTCACTGTTTGTCTCATTCAAACCATAGAGGTCAATGCATTTTAATGGGATATTATGTGGCTCAGCAACTCAAAGTAGGGCATGACTGTGAAGTGATTTTCCGAATGTTTACCAAATACAGTTTCGCATATATTCTCATTCCACCCCTTCACTGTGCTACCCTTAAATAAAATCCAATACAAAAGGATACCTTCCATGGTCGGCTAATTAATAAATGGAACTCCCTGTAACTTTATCTGAGTAGTATCAATACATCTCTTCTGTAAAAACATTAGCGATCAAACAGAATCATAAAAAACACAGCAGTCAGTCCAGTTTTCAGTTCACGCTGTGGGGGATACTTTTATTTCAGTACAATGTATTAGATGTATAATCTGCTTTGTTTGGGTCTAAGACATAAAATCCCATTGGAAGTTTGTGGTTGAAACGTGACAAAATGTGGAGAAGTTAGTGGTACAAATACTTTGGTGAGGCACTGCACTTATAGAAAGATTTTATTAAACATTTCATCTATATTCAACAGAGCGCTTGCTCATTGATATAATCTGGATTCAGTAATGAAGACTTTTTTCTCCCTCAGGGAGATCTCCTGGTGATTCTATTCAAATATAAATTTCACTGTTGTTGTCAGGAGCCATCTGGGCCCGGATCAAACTGTTCGGCCTGACAGAAGGATTGTCGATGCAAATGCCCAAATTTATATTCTGTAGCACTTTGCCTTGGATTTTTTTTTTTCTTGTTCCTTTTTAAATCTGAATTAATCAGATAGTTGGCAGGTCATTATTATTCCAGCATCCGCAGGCAGGTCAGATGTCGTGAACTTTCAAATTGTGATCTGACATAACAACCATAAAGTGGGACACTTCTGAAAATCTACGTCACGCGTTTTAATGGGCTGGGTTCTGTAGAAGTGTGTGATGTCTACTTTGCAGTTAAAAATGTCGTTTCATGAAATGCTATTGTAATTACAAGAAAGGAACTGGATACAAAAACTAATACATGAGTCTATATTCTAAAGAAAATCCATATATAACCAGCACCATCAACTCTAATTATTTATTTTGTGCAACTACATCTAGTAGCAGCTGTTTAATTTAATTGTATTTCTTGAGTTTTTACATAGCTATAGAAATGCCTCACATAAAATAGTCTAAAACCTGCATATAGTTTTATCCAATATTTTTCTGTTCAATACTGTCATAAAGAAAATGTTAACAGGAGTATTGGATCTTGTTGCTTTTATTATTTTATTTTGTGTATTTTTTTTTGTATCCAGATTTACGTTTAAATATTCTGTATATTGTTCTCTAATGCATGAAAACAAAGCAAACATGACTGTGCTGAAAAGTTCTTTTGTGATATTTTCTATTACAAAAACACGTGCGCACAAAGCAAACTAACAAAACAATAAACCTGTACTTCCAGAGGTTGTTATTTGATATACTTTTAAGAAGAAATATTTATTTTAATTCTTTGAATCCTTTGTCTTTTACAATATTTTTCCTAACTTCCAGGTCAAAGCTTTTATTCGAATAACATTTTTTACATACATTTTCTGACTGTTTCCAATGAAACTCAACAGGAATTTGAGCTACAGAACAAATCAGTGACCCAGGGGTTGAGATCAGCTCTCACTGGTGAAATGTTGAAATTTTATTTCTTGTTTCAGATTAATTTAACGCAACAACCTCTACTTTTTTCATCTTGCAAAAGCTTTGGCAGCCGCCATGTTCTTTGATGCGCTAAAAATCTGAAAAATGTTTGGATTCACGGTGAAAAGTTTGCTGAATTAAAACTAAGTTTATTCATATAAGTTTGCCTGTGTTACAATTTCTAAAAGAGACTTTAAAACCTTTAGATAAAACAGAAAATCAGATCAGCCTGTGGGGAAAAAAAACAAACAAAAAAACCCACGACTGTCTATAAATCACAAATTGCAGGAAAGAAAATAACCTCCCACCCTCTGGCTGTGTCTCGTTGTCCAGGTGTCTGGATCAAATGAAGAAGGATGGGCTGTCTGTGGACGATCTGTTCAGGGAGTGCGTTTTCCGACAAGATGAAAGGGACATGCTGCTGAAGGCAGTTCAGACTGTAAGACCAGACTATGAGCCCAGCCTCACCCTGAACGCAAGCCAGAGTTCCTCACCACTTGTTAAGGACTTCTACACAAATGTAAGTCGTGTAGAGTTTCAGCGGCTGATCATTCGCCAGTGGCGGCGGCGATACGTTGCACTCACATTTTCCGCAAGCTCCGATATTTCTCTTTTAACTACTGTTCAATGAGTATCCAAATAGAAACAAAAAACAAACACTGATGCCTTCGTTAAAGTTAATCAGTGCATCTAGCTAATTTAGGCAGCTAATTGGGATGTAGATTATTTTGTGGCAGTTTTGTGTCCAATATGCTTTGTCAGGTGAAGCACCAGAGAGTGGGGTAAGCTGTCAGAAGACTCCAGTGTGACTACGATAGATTTGATTTTCACCGCTTAACAACCAGAAAAGCACAGGCCTATTTATAGTCACCCAGCTCTGCTGTCTAATGGCTTCTCTGCTTGTGTTGCCTCTCTTCCTCTCACCTCTCCTACTTTATTCTCACCTCCCTTTCTTCTTAGGCATGTCACGTGACTCATCAGCAGCTTTTTGAACAATTGTTGTATTTTTAGCCTGTGTCCATGCACCATTTTTTTTTTCTTTTTTTACTTTACTTGTCTTCTGACTGATTGTCATATTTTTGGCCTGATTGTGTTAGATTGCTGCTAACGGCATGTGTTGTGTGATTTTATTTATTTTTTTTAAATCCTGAGGTCATGCAGTGATGATACAAGGAAAGTAGGCCCTCCTTTATGTGTTTAATAAAACTCATCTTGTCTTTACCTGGTGCTAAGGCTACTGCCAGTATATCCAACTACAAATGAACAGCAAGACATGATGTATTATACCCAGTCATTATTTATTTAAAGAAAAATATTGCCAAAATGTTGCATCAGTATGTGATTTATTAGCTTCTTAGCTACTGGGATCAATAAATACAGGCCATCTAATCTAATCTCACTTGACCTCTATAAGCAAAAACGGGATGGTAATCCACTTCTTTACGACCTCTTACATTGTTGTTGTAGGGAGTTGTGTCTTACCTTCTTAAAACGGACTTCGTTACGTCGTCACTCATATTCATTTTCATTTGTGATTGTGTTTGATTTGAGGCTTATACTTTAAAGCAAATTTGCACTAGCTGAACCTATTTAAGATGACTCAACAAAATTACTCAAGTTTTCCAAATAAAGTTTTAAGGGGTTTAAAGCTGTAGCATGTAAATTTTACAGACAGTATTTTTCTTTATTTTATTTTATTTTTTTACATATTTATTGAATCTTTCACTATTTCCTGACAGTATAACAGAGAATCTGTGCAGGAGTACACTGATTAGTCAGAAACAATCAATCAGAGCCATGATGAGAGTCTAGCGCTGTCATTCATACTTTGACAAAAAAAAATCTAAGAAAAATAAAAATCGTTACTGTCAACGTGAAAATCTTGGCGAAGAGTTTACCACTGAAGCCAGCAATTTTTTTGTGTCCTAAAATTATAAAATGTTAAAATTGAAAGCACCTTTTAATCTATTAAGACATGTATAGCTAAACCAAGATTATTTATCCATAAACTTGGCAGAATTAAAAATATTTTTGTTCAAGCAATGATTTTTTTTTCTGATAACAAATGAGAGCAGTATATTCATGTTACTACCAGTCAGAAGAAACCTATTGGTCAAATTAATTAATACATTTTTTAAACTTGAATCTACTAGGGTTATTGATATTTTTGGCTTCTTCTGAAATATGAGAGCAGGTTAAATGTGCCTGTTTCTTTAACGGCGACTTTGATAGCCTTCGTACAGGTAAATTACCCAACCACGACTCTGACTTTTTGGCAGGTCACAAGAGCTTAAAGCCCGTCCAAATAACTAGATAAGAGAGGAGCAGCCCGGACGGCCTCTGGAGAGTTTTGATTCGCTGTTTGCAGCAGAAGCCCGGTCTAATTAGAACATTGTTTGTTGGTGTGAAAATGAATTTTGATGAAGCTGTGGATCGTACAAAATGCAGTTTGATCTAGTTTCAACGTGTCTACAGAGACTGATGCGTTTTTTTCTCATTGATTTATTTTGGCCTTCGTTGCTGTTAATCACGCTAACCATGCAGGAACTAAATAGTGCTTACTTCCCTATTCAAACTTTATTCCACTCGGTTAAATATCTTGAGTCTGCTTTTCTGGATAACTTAAATACCCATTTTCTCTGCATTCTAGCCATCTCAAAGGTTGGTTGATGGTTTTACTAAAATAGTTGTCTGGAACAATTTGTATTATATGATACTCAGGACATTACATTGCCTCCACAGACTTGTCTTCTTTCTTCTTTCTATGCAGTTGTCTTTCTTTCTTTTCTTTCTTGATGCCATGTGTTCCCCAGGTAAGACTGGCCTATCCATGTGAACACATCGCAGCCAGGCCACCTTCTACAGTTGCTCCATGGTTGATGCTTTTGTGACTATTGTTGTCCCTTTCAGCGGTTTCTGAAGACATTGGACTTTAAAATTCTAGTGAACCACAAATAGAGAAAGCTTGGATTACCAAAATTATTGGTCAGAATTCATAATTTTACCATTATGGAGGAGACTGGGCTCAACCTTTTTGGGACACTAGGTCAAATGTCCGCTGTTAAAACTTTTAATCTTACAAGCATGGATTGGGAAAGTCCTATTTTCCGCAATCATGCAACATTGCACAGATAATAGCTGAGACACAGCAGCTGTGCATCAGACATGTTGATTGTGCAACGTGCAGCACGCAGCACCGCACAGCCGGTGTGAAGCTGCTGCAAAGGCTAATTTTTTATGCACCTGCGAGTTTAAACGAGGTAACCTCCAATCGTCTGCTGGCAAACATTTCATCCAAGACGCTTGTTTCTCTACTCTGTTGTGTAACACTCAACTGAGCCTTATGAATGGACCGGTTGGTTCGCAAACAAGCACAGGGTTAGCTGGGAGTGTGTTTTCCATTTCAATGGACTTTAAAAATTATTTAGCAGTGAAGCTTTTGCTTCAGACTCATCAAGATTCTATTTTTGTGGAATTAGGCTTGGTGACATTATTTAAATTATCTTGTGTGTCTGTCTGGATTTTGTTTCTGTTGTAGAGGGACCATCACACTTATCCCAAACTCGACTTCACTCAGGAGGATCTGCAGAGGCGTTTTCAACATCAGCTCAGCGTGGAGCAGGCCTGCACCGTCACCATCGACTCTGTCGAGGCGATGAAGCCCGTCACCGAAAACATGGTTAAAATGGTAACTATACTCCCCAGCTGCATGTTTTCAACCTATAAAAACAAAACCATATGTTGTACTGACAGCTTAAACTCGTAGGGTTAAAGTCCTCTTGGGTCATCCTTGTAATAATTTATATCCAGGCTTGATGCCTTTTGGTATCTGGTGTCCCATTCTTGTGCTCAGCCTTTTCTTCAACTCTGGCATTTGCAGCCAGGCCTGGCTTGCCTGCCTCTGCAGATGGGCTATGTGGGAAGCAAGCAGGCAGAGAGTCCCTGGTGGTCCGGCAGCATTTACAGACTGCCAGCGCTGAATAATTATGCATTGTAATGGAGCCCCTCTGGAGAGAACGTGCAGTCACCTCTCGCTCCAAAGTCTGAACCGGTGTTTCTGCTTCGTTCAAACTTCTGTGACACTTAAACCTGTGGAAGAAAGAACCGCTTATTCCCTCAATAACAATGCTTAGGTCATTTTGTTTAGCCAAGATGTTCTATTAAATTTACACAAATTCAGTTTGGTGAAAGATATTAAAACTTTGTATCAACAAAGCTTGCCATAGCATTAACACTGGTATCTGGAATAAAAGGTTTTACTTTTTCTTACTCTTGAAGGTTGCAGCATTTAAATCCCTTCAGCTCTTTAGCAATTTGCTACAACTGCAAATGTCAGTTTTTATTGTTTTTTATTTATTTATTTATCAGGATTTCATGTCATACAACACATCTACACTTGAATGTAAAGTGGAGTCCACTTGTATCTTAAGCTCTGCATGAACCCATACAGAGCTCTTCTGTCAAAAGATTTGTTAGGGAATATTAGTCAAGAAACATAAAAGTCAATGGAGTTGTTTAATTTAAAGTTTATGAATGTCTTCAAATGACCAGACCTAAATTTAATTTGGCAAGACTTAAAATTGTTATCCAGGTGAGTTCATGATTTTTTTTAACGTTCAGTTTACCATCCACTTTGCAATTGTGCATTAAAATAATTAAAATAATGGTCTATTTTAAAACACACTGCTCTTTAATTTGACAAAATGTAAAATCATTCTAGTGTATTAATAGTTTTGCACAGTTGAAAATAACATAATTTAATTTTTTTGTGTTTCTGCCACCTCCCCAGGCTGTTGACTGGGTGTTAATAGTCATACTAGATATTTCTATCTGATGAAAAAGTTGCTACAGGTTAATTAGCACATGCATAAATTAATCACGTTGCATTTGCATTCATCTGTTTTCCACTCCCTTACAATCTGTCCTCATTTCTCATATACTTTCCATCTTTGGATGCATTCAAGACCAAATCAAATTTAAAATTTATTTTGTCTGTGCATCATTTAGATGAGATATTAAGCTGCATCAGTCTAAGATTTATAAAAGCTGCTACTTAAGTAAAATCAATATCTTAACTGTACCACAGCTAAATAAAATGGAAGGCTTTACTGTCTGTTAGTCTTTTTTTGGTTTTCCAAACCGATGGATACAAATATGTTTGTTTGTGTTATATCTCCTTTTTCCAGAGTCAAATATCCAGGAAAATGAGTCTATCCTCATTTGCATTGTCTGTTTATCCACGAGTCTATTTGGAATAAGCCTATCCCAGTTTTTTATTTTTCAAAATCTCATTTTGGAAAGATGCATAATGTGTTTTTCCCACTTTCATCAGTAAAATTGTTATACCAAACCATCCCTAACAATATCCCACGCACACAGCGACTCCAGTAAAGTATACCTGGTGTGTGTTTTTGTCTCTTGCGTTGGGATCGTTTTATTTTTGCTCTCTCCGGTGGATGACTTCCAGTTGTGTTGTCTCTCAGAGGGAACTGCTGGCAGAACAGCGGGCACAGTGGCAGAAGGTTCTCCTCCAGGCGCTCAGGGAGAACAAGATGATCCTGACCAAAACCAACACCAGGGACTACAAGCTTAACCTTTATCCATATCTCTGTCTGCTGGAGGACAAGGAGTACGTTGACATTATGATACAGGTAACACGAGCCCGTTGTACCGACCGCATAACAAAATGTCTCAAGCCCACAATGTCACTAAGACTTCCCTGAGTTTGAAAGAAATGTCATGGATGCAGAGGAAAAATATGTCATTTTTGCAGTACAAACTTAATGTGTTTCATTGTATTGTACCAGATAATAATAAAAGTTTCCAATTTATATTTATTACTATGTGTGTTTTAAATACTAAAGTTTCTGTATTTTCTGCAGAGTGTTTCTAACCTGCCTCCTAGTGGGGAGTCCCTGAAGATTTTAGCTCATGATCTGGGCAACAGAATCTACACCAAGTACTGTGTGAGACAGAAGCACCAGAATTGCATTGTAGAAAAGCTGCAAAGTATTTATGGTGCCTACACAGAACTGCTGGCCAAAGATACCAAGGTAAAAAAAAATAAATAAATAAATAATTATATATTAGATTTTTTTTTTTACATCCTAAATCCTGAGAAGATTAGTTTGTTATGCGAATGATATATAAAATAGATGATGTATATTTATACTGTGTTAATCTTTCAGAGAAAACTGGCTTTTAACCCATATCATTTCCACTGCAGCAGCCAGTCTTAAATCAGATTAACAGGGTGGACGTCTGCCAGTATGGTAGTACTTCAATAGGTTTTGTCCAGGAATGTGCAGCCATTGAAGATGGTGCTAACCAGTTTCTACTGGTGAATGTCTCCAGAATTTTCTTTTCACTTCCAGCTGTGACAGATGATATTTCCTGTTATCTTTAAATAACAGGAGTAGGTGGGAGTTCCTGTTTTCAAAAACAATATTTTTTAAACTAGACACTAATGTTGAATATCACTGTGCTTTACAGCGCTTACCCTTAAATGCATAGATAAAATTGTCTAACCTATGTTGGCAAAGTTTTTAGGTCAATTAAATTATATGTCGACTTTTCCTTTTAATGAATTTAGTACATGTGGTAAATCCAAAGTAAATTTGAATCAGGAACCCAACATGCTGCTGCTGAATGTTTGATGTTAACGGTCCATTGGGACAAGGCTTTAAATTGTAAAAAAAAAAAAAAAAATCAGTTTTTGTTACAATCTTCTTATAGTGTAAAAATTATTTAATTTCTCCTCTGTGAAATCTCTCATTTGAACTAAAGCTTTCACAGCTACACATTTTCTGAGTTTGCAGTAACGCTGCATATTGCATATATATCAATTGTCCTTATGAGTGCAGCTCATTTAGCATCCATTAGTGTTGCACATTTCCAATGACTTTGGAGTGAATTTGCTGCTTAACCATACCCACCACAAAACAATGTTTTATGCTTTGTTAGTCATATTTAACACTTTGTTTTTTATTGCATTGTGGACTGCACTCTGCACTTGCGCTCTGGATTTCAGTTTAGCCCTGATTGGAAAAAACAAGATGTTTTTTTGTTTTTTTTTATCTAACATTGTTATGAAGTTTTGCATCTTTCTGTCTTTGCAAACCAAGCAGCTCTGTTACATCTTGATCTTGTGATAGATAATGAGAAATATTTGACTTACTGTCTTGCTTTAATGAGAGTTTGCACTCTTTGTCCCTAACTTTGTGTTTTGATGGCTTCATACGCCCTTGGGAAGATGCTAAAAATATCACAATTGTAACAAGCCGGATGCTTGTTTAACTCCTGTTAGGAAGAGAGGAAGTTTATTAAGGTACTTGTTTTGCCATCTGAGGTCATTTATATGCAAACTTTGTTGTTTAAAACAATGCCAATTATAATTTTTTTTCAAGGCAACTCATCTAAAAGTGTTGCTTGCTTGTCTCTGTTATTAGTTCGCATGTTTATTTTTTCCATGCACCAATTTTGAGGCTAGTAGATGTGCATCAAAGCTAGGAATCTTTATGTAGATTACTTAAATAAAAGTGTCAAAAAGGTTCTGGTGTTTTCCTTCAGGTGTGCAATGTCCTTCCAAGGGAGCAGTGGTGCAAACTGGAGATGGAGCAGAGTTCAGGACCCACGCTGCAGGGCGCAGAGACAAGTTGGCCGTATGTTCTAATGCTGGAGCTGGGAACCTTCATTGTGGACATAATGGTGAAGAATCTTAAAATTAACAGTGACATCCTGAACCCCGCCTATGACAAAAAGCTCATCCCCATCCTCTACCACATGTATACCTTCCGCAGCACCAGACAGGTACAGACCCACTTTGTTATGTGCAGCCTCTCTGATGTAATTGTACCTTACTTGAAATTTACTTGGGCGAGCTTCACAAAGTATCAACTCCACTCTTTTCACAAAAAAAAGAGAGAACTTTCTTGTAGCTGCAAACTTTCTGCATAATCTGCATTTAAAGACAGTTACAGCATTGATGTTTGTAATGCAATTTTAACTTTTCAAAACCAAAGAAAATGCAGAACATCATCTTGATTTGTGAGGTTGGGGGGCGGGTGGAGGATGAGTCAGTCTTACACAAAGCAGAACACCACTGGATTCGAAACATGTTGGTTGTTTTCCACACAGAACTTTAGATGAACGTCCAAGGGACTGTGGAAATGTGCACAGCCTGACGCCAACGGTTATCGGTCACCCTTAGTGGTTAAACTAGGAATTGTGTTTGTCGTTATTAGAGGATACCGCAAATGCGGCAGTATGAAGAAAATTTTATATATATATTTTTTTTAGAGACTAAGAGCATTTACTGACCCACTGTGATGATTTTAGATTTCCAAAGGAATCATGTTGAAATTATGCTGAGAACCACAACCTGTCTTGGAGTGTGGCGCAGCAACGAGCTGTAACCATAAAACTGCTGGACACGCACTCGGCTTTTTAGCAGGATGCCAAAAACTGATCAGGTCTGTGCTAGCTGACCCTGAGCCAGTAACCTGACAGTGGAAGTATCTGCCTAGGTTTATAGATTTTTCAAGCTGCAGTATGTAACATTTATAAAAAAAATAAATAAATAAAATGTTGTGATACTCATAGATGTCACTATGTTGTGATAGGTAATGAGAAATACAAAGGAAATCTGTTTGGATTTATACATTCACAGTGTCAAACATCTGAATTTGTGTGCTGACAGCTTTCCTGATTCATGCTATGCTAGTCGTTATCTGTTGGAAATTGATTAAAAAAACGTATAGGTAGGTTCTTAAGGGTTTGTGCCACCCTCATTTACATGCTGCGCAGGGTATAGAGCCACATGAACCTTTTTAAAAAATCACTACTGTTTAGGTGCAGATGTTTGGGATTCTTATTTTAGTGACTCAGAGTAAAAGTTAAAGAAGTTTTTGAAAACTTGTCTGAAAAAGCTCTCCAGAGGATTAAGAATAAAAGAACAAATGAACAAACCTGTTCCATTTTTAGCCCTCCCAATTTGTCAAATTAGCTCCTAAATTAGGGATAATTATACACAATTACATTAAGTAATTGAGAAAGTTATCGGTGAACTAGCTGTACAGCTGACCTTTTCATTAACAAAGAAATAAGAAGTAGAAACAAAAAGAGCAACCTTTAAGAACTTGACCTTCACTTTTGTCACAAAGATTGTTCAGAAAGCCTGTTACCTTGAACACTTGAGCGCCCTTCTATCCAGCATGAAGCTCCTAGGAGGGTGATTTATAAAAACCACTTTCCCCTGGTGGGGAATGGTGGTGGTAGCAGATGAGTAAGATGAATAGGGCCCGGCCTAATCCCTTTTTTTTTCCAGCGTCCCCTTAATTGGCTCGCTGATTTACTGCCGTGGGAGCCTGCAGCAGGCTGAGGTGACCACGCTCGGAGAAGCGGGCAGATGTGTGGGTTGCTGAGCTTGATGCGCTTTGACAGTGAGACATACTCTAGTCAAGTTTAATTCTTGTGTAATTTTCTATTCTTGTAGATTCAGACCCTTTTCTCCACAGTGATTAACCCATCAGGGGGGATCCTAATGATTTTACTGCACAGCGTGAAGGTTTGAGTCATTGGAGTGACGCTGAGGTGTTTCTGTCAGGTTACAGTCAACAAATGAAGCTCTTTTTATTCACTGCTTCACGCATGTTAAGTAAAGTCAGACCCAATATGCATAACAGCAAACCTACTCGAGCCATCTGCTCTAGCAACGACTTCTGACAGATATTTTACATTAAACTTTAAGGGAATATTTATATGAGTAAAATAATTTAAAAATATGGCGTTATGCATTCTTGGAAAGTCTGATAGAACTGTAGGTATTTCCCAGGACTGGATAGATGTGGAAAAGAAAAACCAATTGGTGGCAACAACAATTTGCTAAACTTTTGAGAAGCAATTAAGCCTCAAGCTCTTTTTTAAAATGCTTTTTTTTAATTTATTTTTTATTTTACTGATTTTTATTTATTTATTTTTCTTTCTATGAGCAACTCAAATATTCCTACATATCAGTTCAGACTCCACTTGCATTTCACATGGTTTTCCCTTCAGGTTGGCTTCATCAAGCCACACCCCATCTTGACACAGATGCAGCAGGAAGCCATGGAGACCACGCTGACCTTTGACTCGTCAGTGATGCCGATGCTGTGCCCTCCGGTGCCGTGGACATCGGAGAAGTTCGGCGCCTACCTGCTCACCCCGGCCAAGCTGATGCGCGCCACGCACGGGGCCACGCAGCACGAGGAACTGCTGGAGAAGTGTCCGAATCTCCACCCGGTTTTTGACTCGCTCAACCAGTTGAGTAATTGCGCCTGGAGGGTCAACAAGCCAATTCTGGACATAATCATCTCGATCTTTAACGACAGGGGCAGCGATAAGCTGGACATCCCTCCACCTCTGTCAGAAGCCCCTAAAATACCCCACTTCAACCCTCAAGACCCCGACTACACAGCCAGCGAGAAGGCACACATGAAACGAGAGGTGATCAATGCCAAGAAGAAGTGCAGCGAGATGCACAGCCTGCGAATGGACGCTCTTTATAAACTCTCCATTGCCCACCACATGCGGGACAAGCTGTTCTGGTTTCCCCACAACATGGACTTCAGGGGCCGCACCTACCCCTGTCCCCCGTATTTCAATCACTTGGGGAGTGATGTGACTCGGGCGACGCTCGTGTTCGCTGAGGGGAAGCCTCTTGGTCCCAAGGGTTTGGACTGGCTGAAGATTCACTTGGTCAACTTGACGGGGCTGAAGAAGAGGAGCTCACTGCAGGGACGTCTGGAATACGCCGACAGCATCATGGAGGACATCCTGGACTCTGCAGATGACCCTCTGAACGTTAGTTCACCTTCATTGTTTTGATCACTATTACCAAACAGTTTGTTAAATTATAATTGGCTCGGTAGAGGGTGTCCGCGCATCTTCAAAAAGTTTTAAATTAATCCATCTAAAAGTAAGTCTTTAAATTGTCTTAGTATTAGATACATAATACACAAAATCAAACAGCAACGGAAAGACAACATTTAAGACCTGTAATTAACATATTGAAGGCCAACTTACTTTTTAAATGAATTTAAGTCTTTCAAATATCTTATATTCATTTGAAAAACAAAAGCTGGTCTTTAATAAGTTAATCACATGTCTTAGTCTTGACAGGACTATTTAGTCTCATATATTTTATCTATTTTTTTTCTTGTGGGACTTTTCTGTCATGCAAAAGCCTGAGTCACTCGGACATCTTCATTAAGTTTTTTGACTCAAAATGGTCGAGGCTACTGCTAACTCACTGCTAACAACTCTTGCTAGCTCGCTAGCAAGAGTTTTGGGTCTACCCCACTGTCATGGGGTAGACCCAAAAGTTGACCTTTGGGGTCTATTATGGGTCTCAACTGGCAACGTTATTGCCACTTGGCTGGACAAAGTTCATACGTCTCTTCTGAGATATAGGTCTTACATTTCTTTCATAGTGGTCTTAAGTATGAGTTGGTGAAACATGCAGAAACCCTGCTGATAGAGATGTTTTTAAAAAGACTAAATACTCTAATTGTACAACAAACAGTAACCAGTATTTTCTGCATATGTTTATCAAAGCAATCTGTTATGTGTGTGCCTTTTTTTGTCTCTTTTTAGGGCAAAAAATGGTGGATGGAGGCCGATGAGCCATGGCAGGCACTGGCCTGCTGCATGGAGATCGCCAACGCAGTCCGGTCACCCGATCCAACTAAGTTTGTCTCTCACTTTCCTGTTCACCAGGTACTGAGAAAAAAGAAAAAAAAAACTTTTAAAATTACTTGTAGACATTCTAACAGGTGTCTCAAAGGAGGAAATATTATCTTTACCAAATCTTCCTGTCATTTTATTTTGACAGCTCTACTTGGTGTTGTCGTGTTGGTTATTGCTTGAGGCATAAACAGGGTTAAAAATGCATGTGACTACAGACTGTGAAACTGTTTAATATTATTATTTGTCTTCACTATAAATAAAGGTTGAATGAGTGAGTGAAGGAATGAATACTCAGTCCTTCACTTTTTCTTTTTCAGGACGGCTCCTGCAACGGCCTCCAGCACTACGCAGCTCTTGGCAGAGACGTTATCGGTGCGACTTCAGTCAACCTCATGCCCTGCGAGGTGCCCCAGGATGTGTACAGCGGCGTAGCCCAGCAGGTGAGCAGTGGTGGGCTTTTTGTGCAATTTGCCAGCATTTAGTTCCAGCCTGTACTCTGCAAAAACCTGACGTTACACAACAGGAGACGGGATTTTACGAGGCACGCTGCAGTTGCTCAGTGGTTATTATTCAGATGACTCACTAAGTCCCAAAGTGAGTGACAAGCTGAGCATGGAGAATATTTTTAAGTTTCTAAGTTTAGGTCTTGCATTTAAAAGTGTTTAGTTTCTCTTGCTCTGCATCAAAGTCGAGGGGAGAGAGAAGACACTTTGTTATTCTTTTAAAGTTTATGTGTGTGCATGCATGAAAGCACCCAGGTTGCAGAAACACTTAAATTGGTCCCAGTTGTGACTTTCTGGCATTTCAGAACAACAGGATTTGAACTGAACCAAGGACAAGCCTCTGCTCCTCTAAGGGCAGTGACTGTAACTTCACACTGAACGCTATAAATTTGAGATTGCTGCAGAACTCTGCTTTGGTGGGCTTTGTCTTCATCTGGGCTTTGCAGTTATTATTCGATTATACTGTTTATGACATCAAGCGTTGAAACAGTAAACGACCACACTGAAATAAATAAATAAANTTATACCAAACCATCCCTAACAATATCCCACGCACACAGCGACTCCAGTAAAGTATACCTGGTGTGTGTTTTTGTCTCTTGCGTTGGGATCGTTTTATTTTTGCTCTCTCCGGTGGATGACTTCCAGTTGTGTTGTCTCTCAGAGGGAACTGCTGGCAGAACAGCGGGCACAGTGGCAGAAGGTTCTCCTCCAGGCGCTCAGGGAGAACAAGATGATCCTGACCAAAACCAACACCAGGGACTACAAGCTTAACCTTTATCCATATCTCTGTCTGCTGGAGGACAAGGAGTACGTTGACATTATGATACAGGTAACACGAGCCCGTTGTACCGACCGCATAACAAAATGTCTCAAGCCCACAATGTCACTAAGACTTCCCTGAGTTTGAAAGAAATGTCATGGATGCAGAGGAAAAATATGTCATTTTTGCAGTACAAACTTAATGTGTTTCATTGTATTGTACCAGATAATAATAAAAGTTTCCAATTTATATTTATTACTATGTGTGTTTTAAATACTAAAGTTTCTGTATTTTCTGCAGAGTGTTTCTAACCTGCCTCCTAGTGGGGAGTCCCTGAAGATTTTAGCTCATGATCTGGGCAACAGGATCTACACCAAGTACTGTGTGAGACAGAAGCACCAGAATTGCATTGTAGAAAAGCTGCAAAGTATTTATGGTGCCTACACAGAACTGCTGGCCAAAGATACCAAGGTAAAAAAAAATAAATAAATAAATAATTATATATTAGATTTTTTTTTTTACATCCTAAATCCTGAGAAGATTAGTTTGTTATGCGAATGATATATAAAATAGATGATGTATATTTATACTGTGTTAATCTTTCAGAGAAAACTGGCTTTTAACCCATATCATTTCCACTGCAGCAGCCAGTCTTAAATCAGATTAACAGGGTGGACGTCTGCCAGTATGGAAGTACTTCAATAGGTTTTGTCCAGGAATGTGCAGCCATTGAAGATGGTGCTAACCAGTTTCTACTGGTGAATGTCTCCAGAATTTTCTTTTCACTTCCAGCTGTGACAGATGATATTTCCTGTTATCTTTAAATAACAGGAGTAGGTGGGAGTTCCTGTTTTCAAAAACAATATTTTTTAAACTAGACACTAATGTTGAATATCACTGTGCTTTACAGCGCTTACCCTTAAATGCATAGATAAAATTGTCTAACCTATGTTGGCAAAGTTTTTAGGTCAATTAAATTATATGTCGACTTTTCCTTTTAATGAATTTAGTACATGTGGTAAATCCAAAGTAAATTTGAATCAGGAACCCAACATGCTGCTGCTGAATGTTTGATGTTAACGGTCCATTGGGACAAGGCTTTAAATTGTAAAAAAAAAAAAAAAAATCAGTTTTTGTTACAATCTTCTTATAGTGTAAAAATTATTTAATTTCTCCTCTGTGAAATCTCTCATTTGAACTAAAGCTTTCACAGCTACACATTTTCTGAGTTTGCAGTAACGCTGCATATTGCATATATATCAATTGTCCTTATGAGTGCAGCTCATTTAGCATCCATTAGTGTTGCACATTTCCAATGACTTTGGAGTGAATTTGCTGCTTAACCATACCCACCACAAAACAATGTTTTATGCTTTGTTAGTCATATTTAACACTTTGTTTTTTATTGCATTGTGGACTGCACTCTGCACTTGCGCTCTGGATTTCAGTTTAGCCCTGATTGGAAAAAACAAGATGTTTTTTTGTTTTTTTTTATCTAACATTGTTATGAAGTTTTGCATCTTTCTGTCTTTGCAAACCAAGCAGCTCTGTTACATCTTGATCTTGTGATAGATAATGAGAAATATTTGACTTACTGTCTTGCTTTAATGAGAGTTTGCACTCTTTGTCCCTAACTTTGTGTTTTGATGGCTTCATACGCCCTTGGGAAGATGCTAAAAATATCACAATTGTAACAAGCCGGATGCTTGTTTAACTCCTGTTAGGAAGAGAGGAAGTTTATTAAGGTACTTGTTTTGCCATCTGAGGTCATTTATATGCAAACTTTGTTGTTTAAAACAATGCCAATTATAATTTTTTTTCAAGGCAACTCATCTAAAAGTGTTGCTTGCTTGTCTCTGTTATTAGTTCGCATGTTTATTTTTTCCATGCACCAATTTTGAGGCTAGTAGATGTGCATCAAAGCTAGGAATCTTTATGTAGATTACTTAAATAAAAGTGTCAAAAAGGTTCTGGTGTTTTCCTTCAGGTGTGCAATGTCCTTCCAAGGGAGCAGTGGTGCAAACTGGAGATGGAGCAGAGTTCAGGACCCACGCTGCAGGGCGCAGAGACAAGTTGGCCGTATGTTCTAATGCTGGAGCTGGGAACCTTCATTGTGGACATAATGGTGAAGAATCTTAAAATTAACAGTGACATCCTGAACCCCGCCTATGACAAAAAGCTCATCCCCATCCTCTACCACATGTATACCTTCCGCAGCACCAGACAGGTACAGACCCACTTTGTTATGTGCAGCCTCTCTGATGTAATTGTACCTTACTTGAAATTTACTTGGGCGAGCTTCACAAAGTATCAACTCCACTCTTTTCACAAAAAAAAGAGAGAACTTTCTTGTAGCTGCAAACTTTCTGCATAATCTGCATTTAAAGACAGTTACAGCATTGATGTTTGTAATGCAATTTTAACTTTTCAAAACCAAAGAAAATGCAGAACATCATCTTGATTTGTGAGGTTGGGGGGCGGGTGGAGGATGAGTCAGTCTTACACAAAGCAGAACACCACTGGATTCGAAACATGTTGGTTGTTTTCCACACAGAACTTTAGATGAACGTCCAAGGGACTGTGGAAATGTGCACAGCCTGACGCCAACGGTTATCGGTCACCCTTAGTGGTTAAACTAGGAATTGTGTTTGTCGTTATTAGAGGATACCGCAAATGCGGCAGTATGAAGAAAATTTTATATATATATTTTTTTTAGAGACTAAGAGCATTTACTGACCCACTGTGATGATTTTAGATTTCCAAAGGAATCATGTTGAAATTATGCTGAGAACCACAACCTGTCTTGGAGTGTGGCGCAGCAACGAGCTGTAACCATAAAACTGCTGGACACGCACTCGGCTTTTTAGCAGGATGCCAAAAACTGATCAGGTCTGTGCTAGCTGACCCTGAGCCAGTAACCTGACAGTGGAAGTATCTGCCTAGGTTTATAGATTTTTCAAGCTGCAGTATGTAACATTTATAAAAAAAATAAATAAATAAAATGTTGTGATACTCATAGATGTCACTATGTTGTGATAGGTAATGAGAAATACAAAGGAAATCTGTTTGGATTTATACATTCACAGTGTCAAACATCTGAATTTGTGTGCTGACAGCTTTCCTGATTCATGCTATGCTAGTCGTTATCTGTTGGAAATTGATTAAAAAAACGTATAGGTAGGTTCTTAAGGGTTTGTGCCACCCTCATTTACATGCTGCGCAGGGTATAGAGCCACATGAACCTTTTTAAAAAATCACTACTGTTTAGGTGCAGATGTTTGGGATTCTTATTTTAGTGACTCAGAGTAAAAGTTAAAGAAGTTTTTGAAAACTTGTCTGAAAAAGCTCTCCAGAGGATTAAGAATAAAAGAACAAATGAACAAACCTGTTCCATTTTTAGCCCTCCCAATTTGTCAAATTAGCTCCTAAATTAGGGATAATTATACACAATTACATTAAGTAATTGAGAAAGTTATCGGTGAACTAGCTGTACAGCTGACCTTTTCATTAACAAAGAAATAAGAAGTAGAAACAAAAAGAGCAACCTTTAAGAACTTGACCTTCACTTTTGTCACAAAGATTGTTCAGAAAGCCTGTTACCTTGAACACTTGAGCGCCCTTCTATCCAGCATGAAGCTCCTAGGAGGGTGATTTATAAAAACCACTTTCCCCTGGTGGGGAATGGTGGTGGTAGCAGATGAGTAAGATGAATAGGGCCCGGCCTAATCCCTTTTTTTTTCCAGCGTCCCCTTAATTGGCTCGCTGATTTACTGCCGTGGGAGCCTGCAGCAGGCTGAGGTGACCACGCTCGGAGAAGCGGGGAGATGTGTGGGTTGCTGAGCTTGATGCGCTTTGACAGTGAGACATACTCTAGTCAAGTTTAATTCTTGTGTAATTTTCTATTCTTGTAGATTCAGACCCTTTTCTCCATAGTGATTAACCCATCAGGGGGGATCCTAATGATTTTACTGCACAGCGTGAAGGTTTGAGTCATTGGAGTGACGCTGGGGTGTTTCTGTCAGGTTACAGTCAACAAATGAAGCTCTTTTTATTCACTGCTTCACGCATGTTAAGTAAAGTCAGACCCAATATGCATAACAGCAAACCTACTCGAGCCATCTGCTCTAGCAACGACTTCTGACAGATATTTTACATTAAACTTTAAGGGAATATTTATATGAGTAAAATAATTTAAAAATATGGCGTTATGCATTCTTGGAAAGTCTGATAGAACTGTAGGTATTTCCCAGGACTGGATAGATGTGGAAAAGAAAAACCAATTGGTGGCAACAACAATTTGCTAAACTTTTGAGAAGCAATTAAGCCTCAAGCTCTTTTTTAAAATGCTTTTTTTTAATTTATTTTTTATTTTACTGATTTTTATTTATTTATTTTTCTTTCTATGAGCAACTCAAATATTCCTACATATCAGTTCAGACTCCACTTGCATTTCACATGGTTTTCCCTTCAGGTTGGCTTCATCAAGCCACACCCCATCTTGACACAGATGCAGCAGGAAGCCATGGAGACCACGCTGACCTTTGACTCGTCAGTGATGCCGATGCTGTGCCCTCCGGTGCCGTGGACATCGGAGAAGTTCGGCGCCTACCTGCTCACCCCGGCCAAGCTGATGCGCGCCACGCACGGGGCCACGCAGCACGAGGAACTGCTGGAGAAGTGTCCGAATCTCCACCCGGTTTTTGACTCGCTCAACCAGTTGAGTAATTGCGCCTGGAGGGTCAACAAGCCAATTCTGGACATAATCATCTCGATCTTTAACGACAGGGGCAGCGATAAGCTGGACATCCCTCCACCTCTGTCAGAAGCCCCTAAAATACCCCACTTCAACCCTCAAGACCCCGACTACACAGCCAGCGAGAAGGCACACATGAAACGAGAGGTGATCAATGCCAAGAAGAAGTGCAGCGAGATGCACAGCCTGCGAATGGACGCTCTTTATAAACTCTCCATTGCCCACCACATGCGGGACAAGCTGTTCTGGTTTCCCCACAACATGGACTTCAGGGGCCGCACCTACCCCTGTCCCCCGTATTTCAATCACTTGGGGAGTGATGTGACTCGGGCGACGCTCGTGTTCGCTGAGGGGAAGCCTCTTGGTCCCAAGGGTTTGGACTGGCTGAAGATTCACTTGGTCAACTTGACGGGGCTGAAGAAGAGGAGCTCACTGCAGGGACGTCTGGAATACGCCGACAGCATCATGGAGGACATCCTGGACTCTGCAGATGACCCTCTGAACGTTAGTTCACCTTCATTGTTTTGATCACTATTACCAAACAGTTTGTTAAATTATAATTGGCTCGGTAGAGGGTGTCCGCGCATCTTCAAAAAGTTTTAAATTAATCCATCTAAAAGTAAGTCTTTAAATTGTCTTAGTATTAGATACATAATACACAAAATCAAACAGCAACGGAAAGACAACATTTAAGACCTGTAATTAACATATTGAAGGCCAACTTACTTTTTAAATGAATTTAAGTCTTTCAAATATCTTATATTCATTTGAAAAACAAAAGCTGGTCTTTAATAAGTTAATCACATGTCTTAGTCTTGACAGGACTATTTAGTCTCATATATTTTATCTATTCTTTTTCTTGTGGGACTTTTCTGTCATGCAAAAGCCTGAGTCACTCGGACATCTTCATTAAGTTTTTTGACTCAAAATGGTCGAGGCTACTGCTAACTCACTGCTAACAACTCTTGCTAGCTCGCTAGCAAGAGTTTTGGGTCTACCCCACTGTCATGGGGTAGACCCAAAAGTTGACCTTTGGGGTCTATTATGGGTCTCAACTGGCAACGTTATTGCCACTTGGCTGGACTAAGTTCATACGTCTCTTCTGAGATATAGGTCTTACATTTCTTTCATAGTGGTCTTAAGTATGAGTTGGTGAAACATGCAGAAACCCTGCTGATAGAGATGTTTTTAAAAAGACTAAATACTCTAATTGTACAACAAACAGTAACCAGTATTTTCTGCATATGTTTATCAAAGCAATCTGTTATGTGTGTGCCTTTTTTTGTCTCTTTTTAGGGCAAAAAATGGTGGATGGAGGCCGATGAGCCATGGCAGGCACTGGCCTGCTGCATGGAGATCGCCAACGCAGTCCGGTCACCCGATCCAACTAAGTTTGTCTCTCACTTTCCTGTTCACCAGGTACTGAGAAAAAAGAAAAAAAAAACTTTTAAAATTACTTGTAGACATTCTAACAGGTGTCTCAAAGGAGGAAATATTATCTTTACCAAATCTTCCTGTCATTTTATTTTGACAGCTCTACTTGGTGTTGTCGTGTTGGTTATTGCTTGAGGCATAAACAGGGTTAAAAATGCATGTGACTACAGACTGTGAAACTGTTTAATATTATTATTTGTCTTCACTATAAATAAAGGTTGAATGAGTGAGTGAAGGAATGAATACTCAGTCCTTCACTTTTTCTTTTTCAGGACGGCTCCTGCAACGGCCTCCAGCACTACGCAGCTCTTGGCAGAGACGTTATCGGTGCGACTTCAGTCAACCTCATGCCCTGCGAGGTGCCCCAGGATGTGTACAGCGGCGTAGCCCAGCAGGTGAGCAGTGGTGGGCTTTTTGTGCAATTTGCCAGCATTTAGTTCCAGCCAGTACTCTGCAAAAACCTGACGTTACACAACAGGAGACGGGATTTTACGAGGCACGCTGCAGTTGCTCAGTGGTTATTATTCAGATGACTCACTAAGTCCCAAAGTGAGTGACAAGCTGAGCATGGAGAATATTTTTAAGTTTCTAAGTTTAGGTCTTGCATTTAAAAGTGTTTAGTTCCTCTTGCTCTGCATCAAAGTCGAGGGGAGAGAGAAGACACTTTGTTATTCTTTTAAAGTTTATGTGTGTGCATGCATGAAAGCACCCAGGTTGCAGAAACACTTAAATTGGTCCCAGTTGTGACTTTCTGGCATTTCAGAACAACAGGATTTGAACTGAACCAAGGACAAGCCTCTGCTCCTCTAAGGGCAGTGACTGTAACTTCAGACTGAACGCTATAAATTTGAGATTGCTGCAGAACTCTGCTTTGGTGGGCTTTGTCTTCATCTGGGCTTTGCAGTTATTATTCGATTATACTGTTTATGACATCAAGCGTTGAAACAGTAAACGACCACACTGAAATAAATAAATAAATAAAAATCTTTCTTATTCATAAGGGAAAGTTGGTGTCTCTCTCTGGTAATAGCCACGTAATTTGGGACATACAGTGAGAGCTGTATGTCCCAAATGGAATAGAATAAAAATATTCTTTAACGTGGGGAAATTCAGATGTACCAGCAGCAAGTTAAAGCTAAGTAGAAGCATGCATATTCATACAAATTTAAAAAGTACATAAAAATAAGAATTAGACTGTGCAGTAAGGACAAATTTACAACATAGGAGAAATGTACTGTACAATTATTAAAAACAGCATACCAAGATTTAAAAAAGTGAAACTGAATTTGATAATTTGAAGAAAAAACTAAATATTCTTATATATGTGTGCATTGAAAAATAATATACTACATACAAGAAGTGAAAAAAAAACAATGAGGATGTGCAAAAAATAATAGGAATATAAACTTCTTGAGTTTGGAGCAGTGATGGTTATAGTTTTACAGCAGCTGGAAGGAAGGATCTGCTATAGTATTACTTTGTGGACTTAGGATGTAGCAGTTTTACGCATGAGGTTCTAAATCCATTAATGAATTTTTCAGTGCTATGCATCTCAGATGGTAAGATGTTTGTGAAATATTTTGAATATATGAAATATTTTAGAGTTGACTAGTTCCCAAGCATAAACAAAAACGTGAGACATTGAGCAGGATTTTAGTGTGATCTCTTTAAATATCATTACCTAGAGTTCTCTTGCAATGCAGATGTGCAAATATGTGGATTATCCGGGGATTAGGATGCATCTTATGCATCCACTATGTCCCTTTTATAAAATCCCAGTTAACTCCATTGAAGCTTGAGTTTGTAGTAAGACAAAGGGTTAACATATCTCAGCTTTAGCAATGCACTATATTCTCAAATTCCCTTTAATAGCTTGACTGATACAGAAGACATTTTTCTATCTCCAAAAAAATGTGCTTCAGGTCGAAGAGCTGCGAACTCGGGATGCTGCAAAAGGCCTGAAGATCGCCCAGGTTCTGGAGGGCTTCATCAGCAGGAAGGTGGTCAAACAGACGGTGATGACTGTGGTGTACGGAGTCACTCGTTACGGAGGGCGCCTGCAGATCGAGAAGAGGCTAAAGGAGATTGATGAGTTTCCCAAGGTACAGCAGTGTGTACAGCGAACACACTTGTATTTTTAGCCTTTAATCAATGTGATGTCACGATGAGGGTTTCCTCCTTTTTCCTCCCAGGTTTTCTTACTTGCACAGGAAGCATTATTGCACCTTGAATCGTTTTTGTTATTGTGATCTGACCTGAAAATTAGTTGTGGGACTCAATTTAATTAAATCAATTTAATTAATTTGAGGCTTTGCAATGAATTAATCTGTTATAAAGCATATTTTCCGTTTGAGATTAATGCTCCTATATATGGTTCATGTTCAACAAATTAAACAAAGAGAACAAGCAAATGATCTTGTTTTACTCAGGCCCTATAAGTAGCAATAGTTTTTTTTTTTGATTGCTTTAAATTTCTGATGTTTCTGTGTTGTCTGGAAAATATGGAAATGCATCAAAAAAACATTTGTTTCCAGGTTTTTCCGTTCGTTCATTCTGACATGGAAAAAGCATTTTCACCTGGTTATGCAGACTGACTCTGCATAATCATCTGAACAGTGCAGCGAATGTCTGCTGAGTGCAAACATGTTGCGGCTGTTGTTTACTGATCCAGGGCAGTTTCGAGGCCAGAAATGAAGAAATCAAATCTTGGCAAAACGAGTCGGACGCGTTGTTTTCCACATTTATGCACTTCAGCTGTTTAAGATTTTCATCCAGCAATTCATCCGCTTGATATTGTGTCTATATATTTACGTTAAATCTGTTTTTATTTTAGTTCAGGACCTCTATTCTTTGGACATAAAAGGACTTCATGTGAATAATTACACGAATGGATGTCTGTAGAACATTCAGTGCTTATTATCTGTCCTACAGTTAACTTAATCTTAAAAATACTTGAAGGAAATGACGCATTTCACATAGAGGGCATCAGCAGAACGCCTCCCGGCACATAAACCTCACAGCAGTGCTCTAAATGACTTCTGCTTAATATCCTGTATTGGTTTTAGCAGGGAATTGGGTGGGCCTATAATTGTGACTGATTACGGTGGGGATGTGCTTTGAGCAGGAGGTAGCACCTACTGTGGAGATCATGTTCCTGTAATATGAGGATAAATGCAGTCCAATGTCCTGCAATTTATATCCATTATTTCCATTACACTTTGGATTTGCTACATTAAGTTCAACAATAATAGTAACTAAGAGCCAAACAAAAAAAAAAATAATAATAATAATTTCATGAATTATTTAGATATAGCGTGAATAAAAGGATGTTATTGTCTTGCGTTTCAGGACCATGTATGGGACGCGTCTCATTACCTTACGCGCCTGGTGTTCAGTGGCCTAAAGGAGATGTTTACGGGAACCAGAGAGATTCAGGTGAGCCAGTTTCAACCATGGAAACATTTAACTGGTATTTTACTCTAATAGTCTAACAATTGTTAGACATTGTGCCTCCGTCTGTTTTCCCTCACTGAAAAAGACAAAAGAGAAACGTTTCCAAATAAACCCACCGTCCGCCTTGCAGTTAAACAAAACATGCATTCATCTTAAATTTATGCTTGTTTGAAGTTTGAAGGACTTAATCAGCACTTATATTGTGAACTGCTATAAATACTGCAAACACTGTTACCTCTTTGTTGGGAGCTGGTTGCTACTTATCAGTCGCCTTATCAGACCTTGTCAGATCTTACATTTGCTGTTTAATATGTGTCAATTTTCATTGTGAAATATGTTTAAAACTATGACAAAACTCAACATTAATTTTAAAATTGATCCTAAATTTAAATCCTAGCATCGGTACCTTCATATTCAAAAACTCAATTGATTTAGGTAATGTTTCATTAAACTGAAGATGGTGAGTGAAAATAACAATTTCATGTTTTGGATTTAGTTGTTTTGCCAATCAAATTGTCTATGATCAGTGATGTGGGGGTCAAATATTGAAATGTGTTGTTGTTTTTTTCCCCCTTTATTTATTTTTACATCAAACCTTGAACAAAAAAAAACAAAACAAAAAAAAAAAACTCCCAACATTTTTGTTGCCAACCAACAGTATGTACTTTGTTATATACTGTACAAGATTTATGAGTTTAATATCACTCACATAAAAGTTAGGAAGATGACTTGTGATCTTTACATGGGCCAAAATGAAAATGAGTTTGATACTGCTTTGACCATGTGTCCAGTCCTCACATTCATTATCCTTTAGCCTCCATGAATTTACTTAATTTTACTTTAGTGTCTTTGCTTCAAATACTTTATTTTGCAGAGACACTTGAGTTGCTTCAATTGTAAAATTCTATTTCTTTGTTGTAGCACAAATCTTTCTGTTTGCGTGCGTCTGTGTGGTGAGGCAGTAAAGCTTTCTTTTTGGGAAAATGGCTTCAGACACTTGTGCAGACATGATTGCTGCAGGTTTTGTAGCGAGCAACAGCTTCTGACCTGTTCCACAACAACGCCGCCACAGTTGTTGGCCTCTCTTTAAAGCAGAGCAGCAGATTTAGGGCTGAAAGCCAAAGATCGTTTCTTGACGCAGTAGCTGGCTGAAGTTTCTGTGTTCTGTGGTTGAAAATGTACCAGAGGATCTATTTATGGGTCCGATTTATTAAATTTTGATCCAGCAGACCATGAAAGCTTTATCTCAGTGAACTCAGTCATTTGAACACGTCTACATACACAAACACGCACATGCAAGCATGGATACGACCATATGCGCATGGCAAATATTTAGCGGATGCCGGGTACTGAAAGTATTTTTATTTATTTTTTTTTGTTTTTTTTGTTTGTTTTTCACCACTGCTGGTGTCGTTCTGTTGCAGGACTGGCTGACAGAAAGTGCCAGGCTCATCTCCAAGTGTGGCCACACTGTGGAGTGGGTGACACCCCTGGGCTTACCGATCATTCAGCCTTACCACCGCACACGCAATTTATTGGTAAGTCTCACCATAGGACTGACTTTCCACTGCAGAGATTCAATTTAACAGATATTTGAAAGATGTCAGTCAGCTTAGCCAGTCGCTGCTTCTTGTAAAAGTATTTCTATGCTCTCAACCTGTTCAAACTAAACCTTACCTGAAAGTCTATATTTGTACCGACTGTCTCGCCAGAGCAAAAATCTTTTTGCTTTGTCCATCCCATTCCAGCTTCATTTTGAAGTACTTCAAAAACAGCACAGTTGACCCAAGTGCTGTAAAACAAGCACAAGAAATACATTTGTTTATTTTATATCCTTTGCAGCTTTCTTTCCAGAGGAAACAAGACTCACAAAATTATTCAATCGATACGAGTTTTAATCCTCCCATCCCGTCAGTGTCTCAGCCGTGGGTTTTTGTTTTTGTTCGTCTCGGGCTTTCCGAGTCTCTCTGGGTTTGCTGCCGGAGTGCGCCACCGATGGTGTATTGCGATTATTCTGAGTGGTGCAACTTTAATAGACCTCAGCAACATAGCCTGTTTTGTTTGTCGCTATGGTGATACCGGCAGTAACACATCTTAGAGATATAACATGACGACTGTGTGCCGGCGTGTCTGCAGATAACGCAGCTTCGTGTGCGTTGTACAAACTGGGAAGTGTTCCCATCTGTATGAAGAGGGAAAAACCGCAACCTCTTAACTTCTTAATTGTTAGCGACGTGAAGGGCGGAGGCGGACACGTTGCCGATCAGATTAGTAACTTGTGGGCTTGCTCGGCATACAAACTGCTCTTTTAGTCTGACTTCAAGCATAAGGTTGTCTTAGACAGGAAATGCCACCGCGGCAGCAGGTGCAAATGACTTGGAGTGACAGATGGTAGATCCCCTGAGGGAGCTTCTCTTTCTCTCGCTGTTGGTAGTCAATTTCTTTCCCTGATCTGACCTGCTTCTTTTGATTTACAAAGCGGACCAGGAAGATGCTTAGCTGAGCTCCTTTTTGCCTTCAAGGCCTAAAAATAAACAAAATAGTAAACAAACAAATAGGTTAAATGAGATTTTACTGACAATTTTCTCGATCTGCTTCAATAATTCTCTAATCCAGTTGCATCACTGGGCAACAAAAAAATGAAACCATCTTGCAGAAAGGTCACCTTTGTAAAGTATAGCTGGATTAAATTTAATCTCTCAGTCTCCTCGCTGCATCTAAAATCCAGGGCCGCTGCGTTCCTGTGGGTTATCAGTAATTACACTGTAGATAGAAGGCTAGGCTGGAGAATAATGCTGTGCGAAAAAAAACAACAACAACTGAAAATAAGGTGAAAGTAGCGGGTGTTTTGTCGCAGGAGAATTGTTTGTGTACATCTGAGGGGAAATGTACGAAAATTAAAAAAAGATGAAAAAGACTTTGGAGAAGGCGCCTTACTAGACCAGAAGACACTAATCCAATCAGAGGTCACTTTGGCTGATGTGTTTTTTTTATATATGCTGTCCCCTCCACCCAGGGAAGCTGTAGTATAATCTTTCTCAGCGGATGCTAACTCGAGGGAATCGGCTGGATTTGACCGGATTTGTGGGTTTATAGTGTGACTAAAAGCTTGTGATCTAATGTCCTCTGTGTGAGAAGAATTAGTCTCCTCTGGGTTTCACTGATCGGGCCTCTCTAGTGGAAAAGTTTTTCATTAAGTACACTATAGCTGCTTGTGGCCTGTAAACAGTTTGAAACCAATGTGCCGTCAATAAGTAATTCACCCGATCGGTGTTTACAAGCCCACTGAGGTCACGGAAGTTGGACCGACTCTTTTACCGGCCTCGGATGGACTTTATGACACGTATGTAAAAGCTGCTGTCGCTTACAGTTCATTCACAAAAGTATTCAAATCCCTTACACCTTTTCAAAAGTTATTATGCTACAACCACATTTTGCATTGTAGAGTTGGTGTTTGGATTTAGCCTCTTGACTATGGGAATGCTTCTCCTTCCGTCCTTATGGTGCTTTTCCTTCGTGTGGCTTTTCCATTGAAATTCATGTAATGTATCTGTAAATGTCAGTGTGATTCCATTCAGTTGCCCTACATGGGCTTTTTTTTTCTGACTTTTTCCAGAATCTTGTGGCATTTTGGGCCAAACTAAATATGCGGTTTGCGTTGTAATGGTAACACCCTAGAAAAGTTAAGTTTAGTGGGGATACGATCAGCTGTAGGCCAGCGGAGGTGTGGCTAGGTGAAGCAAAGATGATTGAGGAAATAAACATATTACTGGGATATATGATTGACCCGGTTACCTTGTGAGCATCTGGAGCTTAACCGTGATTCAGACTTTAGAAACTCATATCCGACCGTAGGGCGATCCAAGGTCTCCATCCGTCTTAGCGGCATGGATTCAATCAACTCCCTACACGGATCATACGCTCTTGTTCATACATTATCATACACGGTAGGGATTTGATTTACAGTACGGCAGATAATAACTCGCATTAAAAAAAGGAATTGCTTTTTTTTTTACCCGTTCCATGTTTAAAGTCACAGCTTCTCCTTACACCTCTCACGTAAGTCCATCCGGAGATTGGATGTAAAGGGGGGAAAAGGGCAGATTGTCTCATCCTCAGTCCATCTACATCCATGATGGTTAAGATGGCAGCCATGTCACTAAGTGATGGGATTTATCCTCCTTCCTTTGCGCCTATTCTTAAAGCTTTCTCTGATTGTGCGAATCTGTCAATCAACACACAGCCACCTTTAACCGATTGACTAGAACCAGCAAAGCGAGAAGCGTTATGACCCCCTAAAGCTAGGCTCAATGTTCTTTCATTCGTGCAGCTGCTCCCACCTCCTTTCCTCCATGTTCATCTTTCCCTCTTTAATGTATTCAGCTGGTCTGTTCTGTCCTAGAATTGGATGCAGTGAAAGATAAAGAAAGTTGTTAGCAGTAAACCCAGTAGAAACCCTTAAGTAGGTACCTCTGTTTCAGTGGTTTCAGAGATAATGGATTATCTGGACAAGAGTGTGTATGACAGCAGATAGAAAATGAAAAAATAATGAAAAGAAAAAACGTAAGTTGGTGTTAGACAATCATCACTAGTGACAATGTTGTATTTAGCTCTCCATTTTTAATGCTCTCTGCACACACTTTCAGCTGCATGGCTTATTATATAGTATAGTCTGCTTATATGTATTTGTCTAAAAAAACATATACTACATTATAATTATCTTTAATATAGGACTATATGTCATAGAATAATTGTGTATATTTTACAATTTTTTTCAACAACCTTCAGTCTGAAGGACAACCAGTTCAAAATCTGGACATGAATCCAGTCTCCATTCAGCCCAGCTGGGATCAACACTGGGATTAATTTCATAATGAATAATGAGTACAATTATCAACCTTTACATCTACAAATGTGGTAAGAGTTATACCCCAGTTCTTTCCTTTGGTCTATTGCTTAGAAATACTTTAAAGCTTAGTTGTTGTTGTTTTTTCTAGGCTCTGTAAAAACAAAAGGAGCCCAAAGCAACAAACACATATGTAGGAAAGACTTTTCTGTCATTTGTAGCAAATGCCTAAATGTTTTTATTGTACGATTCTCTGGTAAAAATTTCCATTATGGGCCTTAAAACTGTCATTGAATGTGAAAAGTCCAAAAACAGCATGGTTCTCATTTATGGCTAATCCTCACACCTAATAAAGACTCATCTAGATTATAATTCCTCATTCAAAAGCTTGTGTGACTCCTTCAGTGTGAGGGTGACCAATTTACAGTAACCTCATCAGATGGTGTTGATCCTGCAGTTTCAACCCTTTTTGTCGACGCTTACTTGACTCAAATCGATGTTTAGGATCACTGAGTGTACGTCTGATGAAGGGTCTAGTTCTCCCCTTAAATGTCCGTCCTCTTCAGGTGACAGGGGTTTAAAAAGCTTTACAACACAGAAGAGAGCTTACAACAGCAAATGTTTGGTTTCTTTTTTACTGGGACATCGTTTTAGATCCAGAATAAATGTGAATGTGGGAAGAAGATTCATCCAACAAACAAGCAATCTGGGTCACGACTGAGTTACGTGTTTAAATCACATTTTTCTTTTCATTAAGTCATAATGGCAGTAGTTTTTTTTTTTCTTTTTCAATACTGCATTGTGTTTAGAAGGAACTAGAATTAAAATTAGAAAAAAAAAAAAATCTCTCCTCCGCAACAGTCAAGATTTGTAGCCACTTAGTAAATAATTTGAGTTTATCAATCAGTTTCCCCTCAGCCACACAAACAGAGGAACCCAGCGCAGCGACTTACCGGGGATCCAGCATGCTGCTTAATATGGATTAATTATCATCACTCGGCTGTCTGTGATGCAGCTACTTGTACTTGACCTCAAAATCAAGGAAATGGATGCAAATTAGTCCTCATTAATCACTGGGAACAAACAAACACATTTTCTGTTCATTCAATTTACCGCGGCTCATTTAGCTCTGAAGCCTGCTACGGACGGCCTAAAAGCACTTTGATTATTTACAGTGCAGATAACTGTGTTTGCGGCACCCTGAATATGGTTTAATTGGACCGTTCGGCGCTGACGCTCCATTCCGTCAGTGAAATCACTAAAATGTGTCCGGGCGGGGTAATGGAGAGGGAAACGCTGGGATCCATTACCGTTGGCCCGGCGCAGGATAAACACAATAATAGTATGAGCGTATATTGACAGGAGGCATGCTATCTGTTGCCGGTTTTATCCGTGTGTCGAGAGTCGCCTCTCATCGCCAATCTTGCAGCGTTGCCGGGTTTAGTTAGGCTAAACTCACGCTTGGGTGCAGCTGCGAGGGGAGTCCTCCGTCCTTTGGAAATGAAGAAAGGAAACGGGGGTGTAATGAAGACGAACAGCAGAATTTAAATTGTGTTTATTTGAAGCCAGCTCGGTGTGCGTGCACTAGCAAATGGCCTGCTCTGGTCAATTTTCCTCTCTCTTCTGCTGATGGTTTGTTACAGGGATCAAGTGGATAATGGCGCTCTCTTCGCTTCTTCCCGTACTTCTTCTCTCAGGAGTGCGACGCTAATGTGGAACTGCGTTGTCGATAAATGTGCTCACGTATTGCCTAGAGTGGAAAACGCCACTTTTTGCACTATTATCAGGAGTGGACCATATCATCATTATATTGTTCACTATAAAATCTCCCAACTCAAGCTGTATTAAGTGAAATGAATACTTATTAGATTTATTAGGCATATCAGGTGATGTGTCCTTGTGTAATAAAGGAGGGTGGAGCCCGTGGAGAACAACAAGCATCAATGTGTGCATAATTATTGGGCAGCTTTTATTCCTCCAGAAAAATAGGGTTAAAAATAAAACTGAAGTTCACTGACTCTAAAAAGAGTCGGGCTGTCTTTACGGAAGATTGAATTTATAGGAAATGCTGCCAATGCAACACATGTTCATGTTTTATTTTTACAAAATACAAATGGTACTTTGTATTTGCCACATTTTGAGCTCTACAAAAAGTGCATATGGCAGTGAAAATAAAATATATTTTTTTTCATCTTTATGTTTGTTTTTTTTTTTTTGTTTTTTTTGTTTGTTTTTTTACTATTAGTGTCTATTGTTGTAAAAACACTCTGACCTTAATTATCCTGTTCTTTACTTATTACTTCTTTGGCCATGTTAACCAACTGTTCCACTAAATTAACTTCATTGCTTTTGTTTTCCAGCTGAAGAGCACCATGCAGCATATAAGCCTCCAAGTCACCCACGACACTACAGAGTAAGTCCCTCTGTAGATTTATTTCATTTTGTCTGATCTTATATAAAATCTGACCCAGCAGATGCAGAGAGTCCACATTCCTCTCTTGTAGCACTTTGTGACATTTGTCACTAAAATGTCACCAGTGAGTTTGATCGTAGTGACCTGGAACAGGAGCAGAGAAAGACGTGGTGTTTACCGCATTGATTTCTGATTTCATGTCGCTACAAGTTTTCAAAAGGCAGCTTGGATCGGGTTCCAGGACACACTGTGGATGCTGTCCCATGGAAACAGTTTTTGGCTCTCACAGATTCCATCAATTTTTTATTTTTTTTATATTTGGGGATTCTGACATGTTTCAGGTCATCTAACACGTTTTTCTGACAAAGGCTCAAGAGAAAGACAATCCAAACCAATTTAGAACCATGTAGAAAATGTAATTGCCCCCTAAACATTAAGCTACCCTTGCCAACAATAACTACTATCAAGTGTTTATTATACCTAATAACACTAACAGTCAGTTAGGGGGTTTAAGCAGAAACATAGTATGACGGCATTTTAATCAGATGTGTGCCCAGTTTTTGACTTGAGCACTCCAAAATCGTAATTTGCGTGTAATTATTCAGACTCTAACTTACCAGTGTGATTTGGATCAGTGTCCTGTAGAAGTCACGGTTCAGTCAGTTCAGTTCTCAGCGCTGAAAGAATGAAATCAACCTCAGATCGCCACCATGTTTGATTGTTCTGATGATGTTTTGCAACATTCATAACAGAATTGTCCACCTTCCAAAAAGTTTGATTTTAGTCTACAGAGTAAGTCTTTGGGATCATCATCATCATCATCATCATCATCATCATCAT
>NW_006800176.1:909842-974707 GCF_000485575.1 Poecilia formosa
AATAATAATAATAATAATAATAATAATAATAATAATAATAATAACTTGTATTTATGTTGTATGTTTTAACATATCTACCTCCATATTCCTCGAGTCGCTGTTCGATGTTATCTGAACTCCTCTCATCAGGCCTGACGAAAGGGACATTATCTCGGCTGCCGATTAGCTAAGTCTTTTCCAATATGGCAGCGTAGTGCTCTTGGAGTAACGCGGCTGTTACATGTCAACATGTCTCTTCTCCGAGCTTGCTCTCTCGCCAAATGCCTCGGTCGGCGCAGTTTAGCGGACGTTCGCAGGTGTTTTGCGGACCGCTGCCAGCTGTGTGTCTCTGTGAGAAGCGCCGCAGTCAGACGGATTTCAGGTAAGCCGCAGAAGGGAACTCTGTTCCTGAGGGATACCAGTTTATCCTCCATGAAAAGTTTACTCATGTCTTCGCGTCTTACCCTTAATATAGTTTCTACCTTTCATTTCACTAATACTCTGGTTTTGCTCAAAACCTCAATTATTCGTCCTTCATCGAGTAGCTTTGTTAGCTTCGTGGTTGGTCCACGTTCTTACCTTGATGTTGGCAAACAAAGTGATAAAATCACATGTTTTCAAACGAATACACAAAGTTCATCACCAACTCTTGTTCTCGACGATGACTTCTACTGCTGTATCTTGATGGTTGGTGGTTTAAAATTTCTTGTCTCTTCGTCCTTGAGCCAGAGACTGAGGTTCCAGATCATGTAGCAACACGAGGTTTTCTCTTTTTGTGTGTCACTGCGGGATATTTTGAGTTTATACTTTAAAACATACATGTGACCTTAGAGTTTCGGTGTCAATATACTAGTGATGCAGTATTGCAACCTCATAGATGTGCACGGATATAGTATTGTAAGTGTAGTCTTTCAGCTGAATGAATTGTCCCTTATGTTTCCGTGTTTTGTGTTCATATCACTGACTGGATGAGAGTTGTAGTGGCATTATGAAAATGGAAAGTAGCGAGAGAATTGAGAAAGAACATTTACAAATGCACGTTTTTTGAATATCTGCTTCAGATCAAGAATGAAAAACAAAATGTTAGTTTTTGAGAATTACAAGCATGTTTATGTCGGAGAGATGAACCACACTGTGTTTGTTTGTTTCTTTTTGTTTTTTCTTTCTTCCAGAAACACCATTGTACCTACAAAGAAGAAATATTTCGTCTGTAATCCCGAAATCAGAGGATGCAAAGAAACGTGTTCATGAACAGTCTCAGTTGTTAGATGGTATGTTGACTTAGATTGCAGATATCACTTTTAATGAACAAAAAAGAATTGGAGAATCGGCTTTTAGAGGACTTGTACACACAATGCATGTTGCAAGGCAAGCTCCAGTTTTGATAAAACAATGTTTTACCAGACAAGTAGCAAACCATATTTTAAGTTTCCCTCTGAAGTTGTGCTGTGTTTTGTGTCATTTCAGTGTAATGTGATATTTCTCTTCCCTTTCCTATTCACAGTCCTTGAAGCCAGGATACAGCAACTCCAATCTGACGTCGTTTTAGATGTCCAACATGCAAAAGTCCAGTTTCTTAAATCTCCTTCTTTTCGGGGAGGTCTTTCATCTGTAAGGACTCTCAAAGGATCCTCTAAAGACAAAAGCGACATTCCTAAATCTGGGCAGGCGGTTACAAAAAGGGCCTCCAAGTCTCAGCCGAGTCGCTGGATGGAAAAATTATCTGAGGAGAAGAAAAATAAACTTAAGAAACAGCAGATCCTCCAGCAGAAAATGCAGAGAAACCCTAAAGAAAAGCTACCGGGGAAATCTAAAGCTAGCAGAAGTAGCTTAATGCCCACAAGTACAACATATAAAACTATATCTTCTGCCGCAAAGAAGAGGAGAGGTGGCACGAAGCTGTCAGACGAAATCCGCCCCTCGGTTTCTTCAGCAGCCGCAGTAACAACAGCCGCCACCTCATCAAAAGCAGCCGAGGCACTTAAAACATCTAAACAGAAGCGGAGAGACTCCAAAAGTAAAGTTTCTGACAAGGACGCAACAAATAAACCAGAGGACGGAGACCTGGCTGAGATTGAGGAGCTTGAAAAAAGACTCAATGAGCAGGCACAGCAACGGATATGTCTGAGTACAATGGAGCGCTTCCAGGAGAGCAGCACGAGAAGTTCCTGCGCGGACATCCAGCTCAGCATCCGCTGCTACCTGGAGGCGTGCGTGTTTATGGGGGACGTCGAGCGCTCGCAAAGGTTCCTGCTCAGTCAGCACAGAGTTATGAGTCGACGTAAACAGCTTACCACAGATATTTACAACATTATGATGAGGGTGTGGGCCAAAAAGGTAAGTGCCAAACATCCGATTTTAGAGGGTTAATACGCTGCCGTTTCCTTGACAACAGCAAAGTTCTGCAGGTTTTATTTGGATTTTATATAACGAAGCTTTCTCCAACTAGAGCGTAAATGTTAAGTGGAAGGAAAAAATATTGCTGGTTTCACCACTTTTCTTGACAATATCCTATTTATATTCATATCTTTTTTTCCATTTTCAAATTATAGGTTGAACAATTTCCTGTGAGACGTTCAAAGTCCATGTTGTTTTGTAACCTAACTCTTTAAGGTTACAAGGCTGCATCGTTTTGCATCTTTGATGTGTTGCTGACGGTTCATTAAGTTTCCCTAGCTAAACCAATACATTGAAAATTATTGGTTTATTTACGACTACCAGAGTACAGGAGGATGGATCCAAACTTATGACACACTTTTCAGATTTTTAGTTGGACAAAATTTTAAAAGCATTTAACCATTTTCATTAGACTTCACAGTGATGCAGTAGTATGTGTTGGTCTAACACATCAAATTCTGATAAATTACGCCACAGCTGGTGATTGTGAAAAATTAAAAAATGATTCACGGTGTAGTTAATATCTTTGAAAGCATGTTACAGTTGTTATGAAGTCACAAGGAGATTAGCGTCTTTCATGTATTTGTATTACATTTATTATTATTATTTGTTTCAGCCAACTATGCTTTTACGCTTTTATGTATGGCTTTCAGATATTAGAGGTTTGTGTCTTTTTTTTTTTTTTTTAGGTTTAATTTCCTTTCTTTTTTTTGTGTGTTATCAAGCATAAAGCGAGGAACATTTTTCTCAAACACATAATCGTGGTTCTCTTCTCTTCAGGGCACGTTGAATCAGATCGGTCGGATCTTTATTCTGCTGGAAGAAGCTGGTCTGAAGCCAAACGTGAGCTCCTACTCTGCTGCACTGGAGTGCATGGGCCGAAATAAAAACTGCCCCCCAAAAGTAATTTCGAGGTACGTTTGCGAATGTGCACATCAGTATGCAAACCAAGATTACGAAGAAATTGGTTTAGTATTATAGTATTTTGTATTTTTTAAATAGATTTATTTAGAAATGTTGACATTAACTGGGTAAGAAAAATATCTCTAGGCAAAGAACCGTAGCAACAATACCAGAGTTTTGCCACCAGGGGTCATACTCTGGCTGTTTGTGTCTGGTAGTGTATTTCCTTTTGGAAGATACAGTTGCTGTTTGGTACACTCCTCAGCTTCATCATTACCTTAAATGCTGACTCATGTAATTAAATTGCATCTGTTTAATAATATCTTTTGGACAATTGCACATTTACTATCCATTTCTTATTTTAATCTTTTTTTGTTGTTGCAAATCTCGAAAAGCAAGTGAAACAAATGTCTGCCAGACTGTCAGTGTTGAGCGTTTTTTTTTTTTTTAATGAATCTGCGAGACAAGGCTCATGGCTTCAAGAGAGAAAAGTCCATGCAGCAAAATTGCTCTGTTTGCATTTTGCATCAGTTGCCATTTATTAGTCGGTCTGCTCCCCACTATTAGATTTTATTTGTATTTTGTGCTGCACATAAGATTAGTCTGGAGTTATTGTGGCTGCAGGATATAGTGAGTTTCCTCTTTAATTTATCTCAATGCATATTACTACATAGACCCTGTTTATTTATTATTTCTGCACAGACACATACAAAATGAGGTAAACAAAGGGAACAGACTGAAAATATAATACAAAAGACATACAAAGTGGGTGATGGGTATGAGACAACAATGTTTTTTGTTCCATATACTATTTCAACAAGGCTAATAGGGATTCAGAGGAACCATCTCTCTGCGACTTGAACAAAGATCAGGTTTTATGGAAATGGAAATCACTTGAAAAGTCCCACAGAGGGATGAAGAGAGATACAGAGAATCCTGGACAGGTCTTCCAAATTTTAAGAAAATTAGACATTGGTGTTGGCAAATCAAAGCCTGATTGGTTTATCTCTAGTTGTTTACAACTTGCTAACTAATGTTAGCAACCAAAACCGATACTTAGAGTCTATTATTTTAGTAAGTTTTCTTTGCCTGCTCGTAAGATGAATCAAGCCTAATGAATCAAGCATTTCAGTCCAAGAGCACATAAGTCATTTTTTATGCACTTTATTTGAAGTTCAGTAGAAATCTGCTTATTCGATTGAGTTTAAAATGGTTACCTCTATCAAAGATGCTGACTTCCAAAAAAAAAGCAGAACTTGGTGCTAGCAGTAAATGTTGCATCTGTCATCTTTTTTCTCTCTGAATTGTAAAGGGAAACTGACAGTGGTGTAGATTAACACGGGCCACACATATTATCTTTTAGAGAGTTTCATGTTTAACTCTTGAAATGTGATTATTTAGACAAAGTAGGAGTCTGTTCCCCTTTATCAAGCCTCATTTCAATAAAACATAAAACCTGCTTTCCCTTTTTACCCAGCTTAACCATCTTTAACATGAAAAGCCTGATCGATGACTGATTTATGGGACATTTTGTTCCATTCAGGGTCCCATGCACTTGATGCGGTTGCATTCGTAATGTAAAACTGTGTCCTATTCATATCCTCATATGATTCCTGTTTCAGTAACGGCGCACGCAGGAACTTATGAACACACACACGCACACACTGGGAACATCGCCCTATGCTGTGCGGTCCAATAGCAGGCCATGTAGCAGGCCGATAAGGTTGGCAGCGAGATTGGGTTGGTCCATCGATCAGTGTAAGCTGATCCAAACATGACATTGTGGTTCTGCAGCGTTGCATTCTTTCCCCAGTCTTTCCTTTATTTTAACTTCCTCATTATCATCCTGAGCCTAGTCAGTTTTTTTTTTCTTCCCCCCGCCCCTGCCCGCACTCAAATTTTTCTCTCCTATTAAGTCACTTCTGCCACATCCTTACCCTGAATGTACCCTTTTATAGTTTGCGACTCTCTCACAGAGACACACGCACTCATCCCTTTAAGATTTCCTTTTGAAAGCGCTGTGTCCTCCAGAGCTCTGCGTTCCCCAGGGTGCAGCAGAGCAGTCACCAGGCTGATTATGCTCTATCTGTCAACCTCTCTGCCCTCTTTGTTCCTCTGGACCACACTGCCAGCTCCCAGACTAATCCTGCCTTTGTTCGAGGCTTTCTCGTTTGCTCAGACCAAAATTGCACGTTTCAGCACGAGTGTCTCCAAGGCGGGAGGAGAGAATGCCGTGACCCCCTTTGCATCGCCGTGCGTCTATCTCGAGCTGCGGAGTGCTTTTGTTTTTGCCGGTGACAAACAGATCCCAGCTCTCTTCTGATTAGTTTTTAATAGGTGGAAGCTGCTGAGCCAGGGTTTTCTCCTGACGTTAATTAGCTCACTGTTATTTATAATTGTCTGGAGTAAAAGGTGTGTGCAGGATGAAGCAGAGCTCTGCTGTCCTCTGTGACTGGTGATAAATGGGTTTCTTCTCGCTCCCTCCTCTCGGCTTGGTGGTGTTGTTGTTTTGGTGGCCTCTAGGGGGCACTGCAAGCAAACGCACCTAAGTCAACGTTGTATTTATCTTGCCTGAAAGTTTTGCAAACATTCATTTTTAAACTATTGAGTGAAATACAGCCAGCCTACAGCCTAATGAGTGAGCATGATAAATATGATGCATTCAGAGTAAAATGTTTAAATGAAAGATGCTTCCAGGGCACTAAATCTTTTTTTTTAAAGAACAAAATCTTTTGAACAGCTAAACCAATTTATCTTTAAAGAACAAATATTTAATTTGCAGAGCCTTGCAAGGATATTGATGATGTGTGAATGTTTGTCACTGTTTGTCTCATTCAAACCATAGAGGTCAATGCATTTTAATGGGATATTATGTGGCTCAGCAACTCAAAGTAGGGCATGACTGTGAAGTGATTTTCTGAATGTTTACCAAATACAGTTTCGCATATATTCTCATTCCACCCCTTCACTGTGCTACCCTTAAATAAAATCCAATACAAATGGATACCTTCCGTGGTCGGCTAATTAATAAATGGAACTCCCTGTAACTTTATCTGAGTAGTATCAATACATCTCTTCTGTAAAAACATTAGCGATCAAACAGAATCATAAAAAACACAGCAGTCAGTCCAGTTTTCAGTTCACGCTGTGGGGGATACTTTTATTTCAGTACAATGTATTAGATGTATAATCTGCTTTGTTTGGGTCTAAGACATAAAATCCCATTGGTGGTTTGTGGTTGAAACGTGACAAAATGTGGAGAAGTTAGTGGTACAAATACTTTGGTGAGGCACTGCACTTATAGAAAGATTTTATTAAACATTTCATCTATATTCAACAGAGCGCTTGCTCATTGATATAATCTGGATTCAGTAATGAAGACTTTTTTCTCCCTCAGGGAGATCTCCTGGTGATTCTATTCAAATATAAATTTCACTGTTGTTGTCAGGAGCCATCTGGGCCCGGATCAAACTGTTCGGCCTGACAGAAGGATTGTCGATGCAAATGCCCAAATTTATATTCTGTAGCACTTTGCCTTGGATTTTTTTTTTTCTTGTTCCTTTTTAAATCTGAATTAATCAGATAGTTGGCAGGTCATTATTATTCCAGCATCCGCAGGCAGGTCAGATGTCGTGAACTTTCAAATTGTGATCTGACATAACAACCATAAAGTGGGACACTTCTGAAAATCTACGTCACGCGTTTTAATGGGCTGGGTTCTGTAGAAGTGTGTGATGTCTACTATGCAGTTAAAAATGTCTTGTTTCATGAAATGCTATTGTAATTACAAGAAAGGAACTGGATACAAAAACTAATACATGAGTCTATATTCTAAAGAAAATCCATATATAACCAGCACCATCAACTCTAATTATTTATTTTGTGCAACTACATCTAGTAGCAGCTGTTTAATTTAATTGTATTTCTTGAGTTTTTACATAGCTATAGAAATGCCTCACATAAAATAGTCTAAAACCTGCATATAGTTTTATCCAATATTTTTCTGTTCAATACTGTCATAAAGAAAATGTTAACAGGAGTATTGGATCTTGTTGCTTTTATTATTTTATTTTGTGTATTTTTTTTTGTATCCAGATTTACGTTTAAATATTCTGTATATTGTTCTCTAATGCATGAAAACAAAGCAAACATGACTGTGCTGAAAAGTTCTTTTGTAATATTTTCTATTACAAAAACACGTGCGCACAAAGCAAACTAACAAAACAATAAACCTGTACTTCCAGAGGTTGTTATTTGATATACTTTTAAGAAGAAATATTTATTTTAATTCTTTGAATCCTTTGTCTTTTACAATATTTTTCCTAACTTCCAGGTCAAACCTTTTATTTGAATAACATTTTTTGCATACATTTTCTGACTGTTTCCAATGAAACTCAACAGGAATTTGAGCTACAGAACAAACCAGTGACCCAGGGGTTGAGATCAACTCTCACTGGTGAAATGTTGAAATTTTATTTCTTGTTTCAGATTAATTTAACGCTACAAACTCTACTTTTTTCAGTTTGCAAAAGCTTTGGCAGCCGCCATGTTCTTTGATGCACTAAAAATCTGAAAAATGTTTGGATTCACGGTGAAAAGTTTGCTGAATTAAAACTAAGTTTATTCATATCAGTTTGCCTGTGTTACAATTTCTAAAAGAGACTTTAAAACCTTTAGATAAAACAGAAAATCAGATCAGCCTGTGGGGAAAAAAAACAAACAAAAAAACCCACGACTGTCTATAAATCACAAATTGCAGGAAAGAAAATAACCTCCCACCCTCTGGCTGTGTCTCGTTGTCCAGGTGTCTGGATCAAATGAAGAAGGATGGGCTGTCTGTGGACGATCTGTTCAGGGAGTGCGTTTTCCGACAAGATGAAAGGGACATGCTGCTGAAGGCAGTTCAGACTGTAAGACCAGACTATGAGCCCAGCCTCACCCTGAACGCAAGCCAGAGTTCCTCACCACTTGTTAAGGACTTCTACACAAATGTAAGTCGTGTAGAGTTTCAGCGGCTGATCATTCGCCAGTGGCGGCGGCGATACGTTGCACTCACATTTTCCGCAAGCTCCGATATTTCTCTTTTAACTACTGTTCAATGAGTATCCAAATAGAAACAAAAAACAAACACTGATGCCTTCGTTAAAGTTAATCAGTGTATCTAGCTAATTTAGGTAGCTAATTGGGATGTAGATTATTTTGTGGCAGTTTTGTGTCCAATATGCTTTGTCAGGTGAAGCACCAGAGAGTGGGGTAAGCTGTCAGAAGACTCCAGTGTGACTACGATAGATTTGATTTTCACCGCTTAACAACCAGAAAAGCACAGGCCTATTTATAGTCACCCAGCTCTGCTGTCTAATGGCTTCTCTGCTTGTGTTGCCTCTCTTCCTCTCACCTCTCCTACTTTATTCTCACCTCCCTTTCTTCTTAGGCATGTCACGTGACTCATCAGCAGCTTTTTGAACAATTGTTGTATTTTTAGCCTGTGTCCATGCACCATTTTTTTTTTCTTTTTTTACTTTACTTGTCTTCTGACTGATTGTCATATTTTTGGCCTGATTATGTTAGATTGCTGCTAAAAGCATGTGATGTGGGTTTTTTTTTTTTAATCCTGAGGTCATGCATTGATGACACACGGAAAGTAGGCCCTCCTTTATGTGTTTAATAAAACTCATCTTGTCTTTACCTGGTGCTAAGGCTACTGCCAGTATATCCAACTACAAATGAACAGCAAGACATGATGTATTATACCCAGTCATTATTTATTTAAAGAAAAATATTGCCAAAATGTTGCATCAGTATGTGATTTATTAGCTTCTTAGCTACTGGGATCAATAAATACAGGCCATCTAATCTAATCTCACTTGACCTCTATAAGCAAAAACGGGATGGTAATCCACTTCTTTACGACCTCTTACATTGTTGTTGTAGGGAGTTGTGTCTTACCTTCTTAAAACGGACTTCGTTACGTCGTCACTCATATTCATTTTCATTTGTGATTGTGTTTGATTTGAGGCTTATACTTTAAAGCAAATTTGCACTAGCTGAACCTATTTAAGATGACTCAACAAAATTACTCAAGTTTTCCAAATAAAGTTTTAAGGGGTTTAAAGCTGTAGCATGTAAATTTTACAGACAGTATTTTTCTTTATTTTATTTTATTTTTTTACATATTTATTGAATCTTTCACTATTTCCTGACAGTATAACAGAGAATCTGTGCAGGAGTACACTGATTAGTCAGAAACAATCAATCAGAGCCATGATGAGAGTCTAGCGCTGTCATTCATACTTTGACAAAAAAAAATCTAAGAAAAATAAAAATCGTTACTGTCAACGTGAAAATCTTGGCGAAGAGTTTACCACTGAAGCCAGCAAATTTTTTGTGTCCTAAAATTATAAAATGTTAAAACTGAAAGAGGAGCACCTTTTAATCTATTAAGACATGTATAGCTAAACCAAGATTATTTATCCATAAACTTGGCAGAATTAAAAATATTTTTGTTCAAGCAATGATTTTTTTTTCTGATAACAAATGAGAGCAGTATATTCATGTTACTACCAGTCAGAAGAAACCTATTGGTCAAATTAATTAATAAATTTTTTAAACTTGAATCTACTAGGGTTATTGATATTTTTGGCTTCTTCTGAAATATGAGAGCAGGTTAAATGTGCCTGTTTCTTTAACGGCGACTTTGATAGCCTTCGTACAGGTAAATTACCCAACCACGACTCTGACTTTTTGGCAGGTCACAAGAGCTTAAGGCCCGTCCAAATAACTAGATAAGAGAGGAGCAGCCCGGACGGCCTCTGGAGAGTTTTGATTCGCTGTTTGCAGCAGAAGCCCGGTCTAATTAGAACATTGTTTGTTGGTGTGAAAATGAATTTTGATGAAGCTGTGGATCGTACAAAATGCAGTTTGATCTAGTTTCAACGTGTCTTCAGAGACTGATGCCTTTTTTTTCTCATTGATTTATTTTGGCCTTCGTTGCTGTTAATCACGCTAACCATGCAGGAACTAAATAGTGCTTACTTCCCTATTCAAACTTTATTCCACTCGGTTAAATATCTTGAGTCTGCTTTTCTGGATAACTTAAATACCCATTGTCTCTGCATTCTAGCCATCTCAAAGGTTGGTTGATGGTTTTACTAAAATAGTTGTCTGGAACAATTTGTATTATATGATACTCAGGACATTACATTGCCTCCACAGACTTGTCTTCTTTCTTCTTTCTATGCAGTTGTCTTTCTTTCTTTTCTTTCTTGATGCCATGTGTTCCCCAGGTAAGACTGGCCTATCCATGTGAACACATCGCAGCCAGGCCACCTTCTACAGTTGCTCCATGGTTGATGCTTTTGTGACTATTGTTGTCCCTTTCAGCGGTTTCTGAAGACATTGGACTTTAAAACTCTAGTGAACCACAAATAGAGAAAGCTTGGATTACCAAAATTATTGGTCAGAATTCATAATTTTACCATTATGGAGGAGACTGGGCTCAACCTTTTTGGGACACTAGGTCAAATGTCCGCTGTTAAAACTTTTAATCTTACAAGCATGGATTGGGAAAGTCCTATTTTCCGCAATCATGCAACATTGCACAGATAATAGCTGAGACACAGCAGCTGTGCATCAGACATGTTGATTGTGCAACGTGCAGCACGCAGCACCGCACAGCCGGTGTGAAGCTGCTGCAAAGGCTAATTTTTTATGCACCTGCGAGTTTAAACGAGGTAACCTCCAATCGTCTGCTGGCAAACATTTCATCCAAGACGCTGGTTTCCCTACTCTGTTGTGTAACACTCAACTGAGCCTTATGAATGGACCGGTTGGTTCGCAAACAAGCACAGGGTTAGCTGGGAGTGTGTTTTCCATTTCAATGGACTTTAAAAATTATTTAGCAGTGAAGCTTTTGCTTCAGACTCATCAAGATTCTATTTTTGTGGAATTAGGCTTGGTGATATTATTTAAATTATCTTGTGTGTCTGTCTGGATTTTGTTTCTGTTGTAGAGGGACCATCACACTTATCCCAAACTCGACTTCACTCAGGAGGATCTGCAGAGGCGTTTTCAACATCAGCTCAGCGTGGAGCAGGCCTGCACCGTCACCATCGACTCTGTCGAGGCGATGAAGCCCGTCACCGAAAACATGGTTAAAATGGTAACTATACTCCCCAGCTGCATGTTTTCAACCTATAAAAACAAAACCATATGTTGTACTGACAGCTTAAACTCGTAGGGTTAAAGTCCTCTTGGGTCATCCTTGTAATAATTTATATCCAGGCTTGATGCCTTTTGGTATCTGGTGTCCCATTCTTGTGCTCAGCCTTTTCTTCAACTCTGGCATTTGCAGCCAGGCCTGGCTTGCCTGCCTCTGCAGATGGGCTATGTGGGAAGCAAGCAGGCAGAGAGTCCCTGGTGGTCCGGCAGCATTTACAGACTGCCAGCGCTGAATAATTATGCATTGTAATGGAGCCCCTCTGGAGAGAACGTGCAGTCACCTCTCGCTCCAAAGTCTGAACCGGTGTTTCTGCTTCGTTCAAACTTCTGTGACACTTAAACCTGTGGAAGAAAGAACCGCTTATTCCCTCAATAACAATGCTTAGGTCATTTTGTTTAACCAAGATGTTCTATTAAATTTACACAAATTCAGTTTGGTGAATTGGTTTGGTTAATTTGACAAAATGTAAAATCATTCTAGTGTATTAATAGTTTTGCACAGTTGAAAATAACATAATTTAATTTTTTTGTGTTTCTGCCACCTCCCCAGGCTGTTGACTGGGTGTTAATAGTCATACTAGATATTTCTATCTGATGAAAAAGTTGCTACAGGTTAATTAGCACATGCATAAATTAATCACGTTGCATTTGCATTCATCTGTTTTCCACTCCCTTACAATCTGTCCTCATTTCTCATATACTTTCCATCTTTGGATGCATTCAAGACCAAATCAAATTTAAAATTTATTTTGTCTGTGCATCATTTAGATGAGATATTAAGCTGCATCAGTCTAAGATTTATAAAAGCTGCTACTTAAGTAAAATCAATATCTTAACTGTACCACAGCTAAATAAAATGGAAGGCTTTACTGTCTGTTAGTCTTTTTTTGGTTTTCCAAACCGATGGATACAAATATGTTTGTTTGTGTTATATCTCCTTTTTCCAGAGTCAAATATCCAGGAAAATGAGTCTATCCTCATTTGCATTGTCTGTTTATCCACGAGTCTATTTGGAATAAGCCTATCCCAGTTTTTTATTTTTCAAAATCTCATTTTGGAAAGATGCATAATGTGTTTTTCCCACTTTCATCAGTAAAATTGTTATACCAAACCATCCCTAACAATATCCCACGCACACAGCGACTCCAGTAAAGTATACCTGGTGTGTGTTTTTGTCTCTTGCGTTGGGATCGTTTTATTTTTGCTCTCTCCGGTGGATGACTTCCAGTTGTGTTGTCTCTCAGAGGGAACTGCTGGCAGAACAGCGGGCACAGTGGCAGAAGGTTCTCCTCCAGGCGCTCAGGGAGAACAAGATGATCCTGACCAAAACCAACACCAGGGACTACAAGCTTAACCTTTATCCATATCTCTGTCTGCTGGAGGACAAGGAGTACGTTGACATTATGATACAGGTAACGCGAGCCCGTTGTACCGACCGCATAACAAAATGTCTCAAGCCCACAATGTCACTAAGACTTCCCTGAGTTTGAAAGAAATGTCATGGATGCAGAGGAAAAATATGTCATTTTTGCAGTACAAACTTAATGTGTTTCATTGTATTGTACCAGATAATAATAAAAGTTTCCAATTTATATTTATTACTATGTGTGTTTTAAATACTAAAGTTTCTGTATTTTCTGCAGAGTGTTTCTAACCTGCCTCCTAGTGGGGAGTCCCTGAAGATTTTAGCTCATGATCTGGGCAACAGAATCTACACCAAGTACTGTGTGAGACAGAAGCACCAGAATTGCATTGTAGAAAAGCTGCAAAGTATTTATGGTGCCTACACAGAACTGCTGGCCAAAGATACCAAGGTAAAAAAAAATAAATAAATAAATAATTATATATTAGATTTTTTTTTTTACATCCTAAATCCTGAGAAGATTAGTTTGTTATGCGAATGATATATAAAATAGATAATGTATATTTATACTGTGTTAATCTTTCAGAGAAAACTGGCTTTTAACCCATATCATTTCCACTGCAGCAGCCAGTCTTAAATCAGATTAACAGGGTGGACGTCTGCCAGTATGGTAGTACTTCAATAGGTTTTGTCCAGGAATGTGCAGCCATTGAAGATGGTGCTAACCAGTTTCTACTGGTGAATGTCTCCAGAATTTTCTTTTCACTTCCAGCTGTGACAGATGATATTTCCTGTTATCTTTAAATAACAGGAGTAGGTGGGAGTTCTTGTTTTCAAAAACAATATTTTTTAAACTAGACACTAATGTTGAATATCACTGTGCTTTACAGCGCTTACCTTTAAATGCATAGATACAATTGTCTAACCTATGTTGGCAAAGTTTTTAGGTTAATTCAATTATATGTCGACTTTTCCTTTTAATGAATTTAGTACATGTGGTAAATCCAAAGTAAATTTGAATCAGGAACCCAACATGCTGCTGCTGAATGTTTGATGTTAACGGTCCATTGGGACAAGGCTTTAAATTGTAAAAAAAAAAAAAAAAATCAGTTTTTGTTACAATCTTCTTATAGTGTAAAAATTATTTAATTTCTCCTCTGTGAAATCTCTCATTTGAACTAAAACTTTCACAGTTACACATTTTCTGAGTTTGCAGTAATGCTGCATATTGCATATATATCAATTGTCCTTATGAGTGCAGCTCATTTAGCATCCATTAGTGTTGCACATTTCCAATGACTTTGGAGTGAATTTGCTGCTTAACCATGCCCACCACAAAACAATGTTTTATGCTTTGTTAGTCATATTTAACACTTTGTTTTTTATTGCATTGTGGACTGCACTCTGCACTTGCGCTCTGGATTTCAGTTTAGCCCTGATTGGAAAAAACAAGATGTTTTTTTGTTTTTTTTTATCTAACATTGTTATGAAGTTTTGCATCTTTCTGTCTTTGCAAACCAAGCAGCTCTGTTACATCTTGATCTTGTGATAGATAATGAGAAATATTTGACTTACTGTCTTGCTTTAATGAGAGTTTGCACTCTTTGTCCCTAACTCTGTGTTTTGATGGCTTCATACGCCCTTGGGAAGATGCTAAAAATATCACAATTGTAACAAGCCGGATGCTTGTTTAACTCCTGTTAGGAAGAGAGGAAGTTTATTAAGGTACTTGTTTTGCCATCTGAGGTCATTTATATGCAAACTTTGTTGTTTAAAACAATGCCAATTATAATTTTTTTTCAAGGCAACTCATCTAAAAGTGTTGCTTGCTTGTCTCTGTTATTAGTTTGCATGTTTATTTTTTCCATGCACCAATTTTGAGGCTAGTAGATGTGCATCAAAGCTAGCAATCTTTATGCAGATTACTTAAATAAAAGTGTCAAAAAGGTTCTGGTGTTTTCCTTCAGGTGTGCAATGTCCTTCCAAGGGAGCAGTGGTGCAAACTGGAGATGGAGCAGAGTTCAGGACCCACGCTGCAGGGCGCAGAGACAAGTTGGCCGTATGTTCTAATGCTGGAGCTGGGAACCTTCATTGTGGACATAATGGTGAAGAATCTTAAAATTAACAGTGACATCCTGAACCCCGCCTATGACAAAAAGCTCATCCCCATCCTCTACCACATGTATACCTTCCGCAGCACCAGACAGGTACAGACCCACTTTATGTGCAGCCTCTCTGATGTAATTGTACCTTACTTGAAATTTACTTGGGCAAGCTTCACAAAGTATCAACTCCACTCTGTTCACAAAAAAAAAAAGAGAACTTTCTTGTAGCTGCAAACTTTCTGCATAATCTGCATTTAAAGACAGTTACAGCATTGATGTTTGTAATGCAATTTTGACTTTTCAAAACCAAAGAAAATGCAGAACATCATCTTGATTTGTGAGGTTGGGGGGGGCGGGTGGAGGATGAGTCAGTCTTACACAAAGCAGAACACCACTGGATTCGAAACATGTTGGTTGTTTTCCACACAGAACTTTAGATGAACATCCAAGGGACTGTGGAAATGTGCACAGCCTGACGCCAACGGTTATCGGTCATCCTTAGTGATTAAACTAGGAATTGTGTTTGTCGTTATTAGAGGATACCGCAAATGCGGCAGTATGAAGAAAATTTTATATATATATTTTTTTTAGAGACTAAGAGCATTTACTGACCCACTGTGATGATTTTAGATTTCCAAAGGAATCATGTTGAAATTATGCTGAGAACCACAACCTGTCTTGGAGTGTGGCGCAGCAACGAGCTGTAACCATAAAACTGCTGGACACGCACTCGGCTTTTTAGCAGGATGCCAAAAACTGATCAGGTCTGTGCTAGCTGACCCTGAGCCAGTAACCTGACAGTGGAAGTATCTGCCTAGGTTTATAGATTTTTCAAGCTGCAGTATGTAACATTTATAAAAAAAATAAATAAATAAAATGTTGTGATACTCATAGATGTCACTATGTTGTGATAGGTAATGAGAAATACAAAGGAAATCTGTTTGGATTTATACATTCACAGTGTCAAACATCTGAATTTGTGTGCTGACAGCTTTCCTGATTCATGCTATGCTAGTCGTTATCTGTTGGAAATTGATTAAAAAACGTATAGGTAGGTTCTTAAGGGTTTGTGCCACCCTCATTTACATGCTGCGCAGGGTATAGAGCCACATGACCCTTTTTAAAAAATCACTACTGTTTAGGTGCAGATGTTTGGGATTCTTATTTTAGTGACTCAGAGTAAAAGTTAAAGAAGTTTTTGAAAACTTGTCTGAAAAAGCTCTCCAGAGGATTAAGAATAAAAGAACAAATGAACAAAACTGTTCCATTTTTAGCCCTCCCAATTTGTCAAATTAGCTCCTAAATTAGGGATAATTATACACAATTACATTAAGTAATTGAGAAAGTTATCGGTGAACTAGCTGTACAGCTGACCTTTTCATGAACAAAGAAATAAGGAGTAGAAACAAAAAGAGCAACCTTTAAGAACTTGACCTTCACTTTTGTCACAAAGATTGTTCAGAAAGCCTGTTACCTTGAACACTTGAGCGCCCTTCTATCCAGCATGAAGCTCCTAGGAGGGTGATTTATAAAAACCACTTTCCCCTGGTGGGGAATGGTGGTGGTAGCAGATGAGTAAGATGAATAGGGCCCGGCCTAATCCCTTTTTTTTTCCAGCGTCCCCTTAATTGGCTCGCTGATTTACTGCCGTGGGAGCCTGCAGCAGGCTGAGGTGACCACGCTCGGAGAAGCGGGGAGATGTGTGGGTTGCTGAGCTTGATGCGCTTTGACAGTGAGACATACTCTAGTCAAGTTTAATTCTTGTGTAATTTTCTATTCTTGTAGATTCAGACCCTTTTCTCCATAGTGATTAACCCATCAGGGGGGATCCTAATGATTTTACTGCACAGCGTGAAGGTTTGAGTCATTGGAGTGACGCTGAGGTGTTTCTGTCAGGTTACAGTCAACAAATGAAGCTCTTTTTATTCACTTCTTCACACATGTTAAGTAAAGTCAGACCCAATATGCATAACAGCAAACCTACTCGAGCCATCTGCTCTAGCAGCGACTTCTGACAGATATTTTACATTAAACTTTAAGGGAATATTTATATGAGTAAAATAATTTAAAAATATGGCGTTATGCCTTCTTGGAAAGTCTGATAAAGCTGTAGGTATTTCCCAGGACTGGATAGATGTGGAAAAGAAAAACCAATTGGTGGCAACAACAATTTGCTAAACTTTTGAGAAGCAATTAAGCCTCAAGCTCTTTTTTAAAATGCTTTTTTTTAATTTATTTTTTATTTTACTGATTTTTATTTATTTATTTTTCTTTCTATGAGCAACTCAAATATTCCTACATATCAGTTCAGACTCCACTTGCATTTCACATGGTTTTCCCTTCAGGTTGGCTTCATCAAGCCACACCCCATCTTGACACAGATGCAGCAGGAAGCCATGGAGACCACGCTGACCTTTGACTCGTCAGTGATGCCGATGCTGTGCCCTCCGGTGCCGTGGACATCGGAGAAGTTCGGCGCCTACCTGCTCACCCCGGCCAAGCTGATGCGCGCCACGCACGGGGCCACGCAGCACGAGGAACTGCTGGAGAAGTGTCCGAATCTCCACCCGGTTTTTGACTCGCTCAACCAGTTGAGTAATTGCGCCTGGAGGGTCAACAAGCCAATTCTGGACATAATCATCTCGATCTTTAACGACAGGGGCAGCGATAAGCTGGACATCCCTCCACCTCTGTCAGAAGCCCCTAAAATACCCCACTTCAACCCTCAAGACCCCGACTACACAGCCAGCGAGAAGGCACACATGAAACGAGAGGTGATCAATGCCAAGAAGAAGTGCAGCGAGATGCACAGCCTGCGAATGGACGCTCTTTATAAACTCTCCATTGCCCACCACATGCGGGACAAGCTGTTCTGGTTTCCCCACAACATGGACTTCAGGGGCCGCACCTACCCCTGTCCCCCGTATTTCAATCACTTGGGGAGTGATGTGACTCGGGCGACACTAGTGTTCGCTGAGGGGAAGCCTCTCGGTCCCAAGGGTTTGGACTGGCTGAAGATTCACTTGGTCAACTTGACGGGGCTGAAGAAGAGGAGCTCACTGCAGGGACGTCTGGAATACGCCGACAGCATCATGGAGGACATCCTGGACTCTGCAGATGACCCTCTGAACGTTAGTTCACCTTCATTGTTTTGATCGCCTTCATTGTTTGATCGAAAGTGTGTTAAATTATAATTGGCTCGGTAGAGGGTGTCCGCGCATCTTCAAAAAGTTTTAAATTAATGCATCTAAAATTAAGTCTTTAAATTGTCTTAGTATTAGATACATAATACACAAAATCAAACAGCAACGGAAAGACAACATTTAAGACCTGTAATTAACATATTGAAGGCCAACTTACTTTTTAAATGAATTTAAGTCTTTCAAATATCTTATATTCATTTGAAAAACAAAAGCTGGTCTTTAATAAGTTAATCACATGTCTTAGTCTTGACAGGACTATTTAGTCTCATATATTTTATCTATTTTTTTTCTTGTGGGACTTTTCTGTCATGCAAAAGCCTGAGTCACTCGGACATCTTCATTAAGTTTTTTGACTCAAAATGGTCGAGGCTACTGCTAACTCACTGCTAACAACTCTTGCTAGCTCGCTAGCAAGAGTTTTGGGTCTACCCCACTGTCATGGGGTAGACCCAAAAGTTGACCTTTGGGGTCTAATATGGGTCTCAACTGGCAACTTTATTGCCACTTGGCTGGACTAAGTTCATACGTCTCTTCTGAGATATAGGTCTTACATTTCTTTCATAGTGGTCTTAAGTATGAGTTGGTGAAACATGCAGAAACCCTGCTGATAGAAAGTTTTTAAAAAGACTAAATACTCTAATTGTACAACAAACAGTAACCAGTATTTTCTGCATATGTTTATCAAAGCAATCTGTTATGTGTGTGCCTTTTTTTGTCTCTTTTTAGGGCAAAAAATGGTGGATGGAGGCCGATGAGCCATGGCAGGCACTGGCCTGCTGCATGGAGATCGCCAACGCAGTCCGGTCACCCGATCCAACTAAGTTTGTCTCTCACTTTCCTGTTCACCAGGTACTGAGAAAAAAGAAAAAAAAAACTTTTAAAATTACTTGTAGACATTCTAACAGGTGTCTCAAAGGAGGAAATATTATCTTTAGCAAATCTTCCTGTCATTTTATTTTGACAGCTCTACTTGGTGTTGTCGTGTTGGTTATTGCTTGAGGCATAAACAGGGTTAAAAATGCTTGTGACTACAGACTGTGAAACTGTTTAATATTATTATTTGTCTTCACTATAAATAAAGGTTGAATGAGTGAGTGAAGGAATGAATACTCAGTCCTTCATTTTTTCTCTTTCAGGACGGCTCCTGCAACGGCCTCCAGCACTACGCAGCTCTTGGCAGAGACGTTATCGGTGCGACTTCAGTCAACCTCATGCCCTGCGAGGTGCCCCAGGATGTGTACAGCGGCGTAGCCCAGCAGGTGAGCAGTGGTGGGCTTTTTGTGCAATTTGCCAGCATTTAGTTCCAGCCAGTACTCTGCAAAAACCTGACGTTACACAACAGGAGACGGGATTTTACGAGGCACGCTGCAGTTGCTCAGTGGTTATTATTCAGATGACTCACTAAGTCCCAAAGTGAGTGACAAGCTGAGCATGGAGAATATTTTTAAGTTTCTAAGTTTAGGTCTTGCATTTAAAAGTGTTTAGTTCCTCTTGCTCTGCATCAAAGTCGAGGGGAGAGAGAAGACACTTTGTTATTCTTTTAAAGTTTATGTGTGTGCATGCATGAAAGCACCCAGGTTGCAGAAACACTTAAATTGGTCCCAGTTGTGACTTTCTGGCATTTCAGAACAACAGGATTTGAACTGAACCAAGGACAAGCCTCTGCTCCTCTAAGGGCAGTGACTGTAACTTCACACTGAACGCTATAAATTTGAGATTGCTGCAGAACTCTGTTTTGGTGGGCTTTGTCTTCATCTGGGCTTTGCAGTTATTATTAGATTATACTGTTTATGACATCAAGCGTTGAAACAGTAAACGACCACACTGAAATAAATAAATAAATAAAAATCTTTCTTATTCATAAGGGAAAGTTGGTGTCTCTCTCTGGTAATAGCCACGTAATTTGGGACATACAGTGAGAGCTGTATGTCCCAAATGGAATAGAATAAAAATATTCTTTAACGTGGGGAAATTCAGATGTACCAGCAGCAAGTTAAAGCTAAGTAGAAGCATGCATATTCATACAAATTTAAAAAAGTACATAAAAATAAGAATTAGACTGTGCAGTAAGGACAAATTTACAACATAGGAGAAATGTACTGTACAATTATTAAAAACAGCATACCAAGATTTAAAAAAGTGAAACTGAATTTGATAATTTGAAGAAAAAACTAAATATTCTTATATATGTGTGCATTGAAAAATAATATACTACATACAAGAAGTGAAAAAAAAACAATGAGGATGTGCAAAAAATAATAGGAATATAAACTTCTTGAGTTTGGAGCAGTGATGGTTATAGTTTTACAGCAGCTGGAAGGAAGGATCTGCTATAGTATTACTTTGTGGGCTTAGTATGTAGCAGTTTTATGCATGGGGTTCTAAATCCATTAATCAATTTTTCAGTGCTATGCATCTCAGATGGTAAGATGTTTGTGAAATATTTTGAATATATGAAATATTTTAGAGTTGACTAGTTCCCAAGCATAAACAAAAACGTGAGACATTGAGCAGGATTTTAGTGTGATCTCTTTAAATATTACCTAGTGTTCTCTTGCAATGTAGATGTGCAAATATGTGGATTATCCGGGGATTAGGATGCATCTTATGCATCCACTATGTCCCTTTTATAAAATCCCAGTTAACTCCATTGAAGCTTGAGTTTGTAGTAAGACAAAGGGTTAACATATCTCAGCTTTAGCAATGCACTATATTCTCAAATTCCCTTTAATAGCTTGACTGATACAGAAGACATTTTTCTATCTCCAAAAAAATGTGCTTCAGGTCGAAGAGCTGCGAACTCGGGATGCTGCAAAAGGCCTGAAGATCGCCCAGGTTCTGGAGGGCTTCATCAGCAGGAAGGTGGTCAAACAGACGGTGATGACTGTGGTGTACGGAGTCACTCGTTACGGAGGGCGCCTGCAGATCGAGAAGAGGCTAAAGGAGATTGATGAGTTTCCCAAGGTACAGCAGTGGCTGAGCTGGTGATGAGCGAACGCACTTGTATTTTTAGCCTTTAATCAATGTGATGTCACGATGAGGGTTTCCTCCTTTTTCCTCCCAGGTTTTCTTACTTGCACAGGAAGCATTATTGCACCTTGAATCGTTTTTGTTATTGTGATCTGACCTGAAAATTAGTTGTGGGACTCAATTTCATTAAATCAATTTAATTCATTTGAGGCTTTGCAATTAATTCATCTGTTATAAAGCATATTTTCCGTTTGAGATTAATACTCCTACATATGGTTCATGTTCAACAAATTAAACAAAGAGAACAAGCAAATGATCTTGTTTTACTCAGGCCCTATAAGTAGCAATAGTTTTTATTTTGATTGCTTTAAATTTCTGATGTTTCTGTGTTGTCTGGAAAATATGGAAATGCATCAAAAAAACATTTGTTTCCAGGTTTTTCCGTTCGTTCATTCTGACATGGAAAAAGCATTTTCACCTGGTTATGCAGACTGACTCTGCATAATCATCTGAACAGTGCAGCGAATGTCTGCTGAGTGCAAACATGTTGCGGCTGTTGTTTACTGATCCAGGGCAGTTTCGAGGCCAGAAATGAAGAAATCAAATCTTGGCAAAACGAGTCGGACGCGTTGTTTTCCACATTTATGCACTTCAGCTGTTTAAGATTTTCATCCAGCAATTCATCCGCTTGATATTGTGTCTATATATTTACGTTAAATCTGTTTTTATTTTAGTTCAGGACCTCTATTCTTTGGACATAAAAGGACTTCATGTGAATAATTACACGAATGGATGTCTGTAGAACATTCAGTGCTTATTATCTGTCCTACAGTTAACTTAATCTTAAAAATACTTGAAGGAAATGACGCATTTCACATAGAGGGCATCAGCAGAACGCCTCCCGGCACATAAACCTCACAGCAGTGCTCTAAATGACTTCTGCTTAATATCCTGTATTGGTTTTAGCAGGGAATTGGGTGGGCCTATAATTGTGACTGATTACGGTGGGGATGTGCTTTGAGCAGGAGGTAGCACCTACTGTGGAGATCATGTTCCTGTAATATGAGGATAAATGCAGTCCAATGTCCTGCAATTTATATCCATTATTTCCATTACACTTTGGATTTGCTACATTAAGTTCAACAATAATAGTAACTAAGAGCCAAACAAACAAAAAAAAAATAATAATTTCATGAATTATTTAGATATAGCGTGAATAAAAGGATGTTATTGTCTTGCGTTTCAGGACCATGTATGGGACGCGTCTCATTACCTTACGCGCCTGGTGTTCAGTGGCCTAAAGGAGATGTTTACGGGAACCAGAGAGATTCAGGTGAGCCAGTTTCAACCATGCAAACATTTAGCTGGTGTTTTACTCTAATAGTCTAACAATTGTTAGACATTGTGCCTCCGTCTGTTTTCCCTCACTGAAAAAGACAAAAGAGAAACGGTTCCAAATAAACCCACCGTCCGCCTTGCAGTTAAACAAAACATGCATTCATCTTAAATTTATGCTTGTTTGAAGTTTGAAGGACTTAATCAGCACTTATATTGTGAACTGCTATAAATACTGCAAACACTGTTACCTCTTTGTTGGGAGCTGGTTGCTACTTATCAGTCGCCTTATCAGACCTTGTCAGATCTTACATTTGCTGTTTAATATGTGTCAATTTTCATTGTGAAATATGTTTAAAACTATGACAAAAAAACTAACTCAACATTAATTTTAAAATTGATCCTAAATTTAAATCCTAGCATCGGTACCTTCATATTCAAAAACTCAATTGATTTAGGTAATGTTTCATTAAACTGAAGATGGTGAGTGAAAATAACAATTTCATGTTTTGGATTTAGTTGTTTTGCCAATCAAATTGTCTATGATCAGTGATGTGGGGGTCAAATATTGAAATGTGTTGTTGTTTTTTTCCCCCTTTATTTATTTTTACATCAAACCTTGAACAAAAAAAAACAAAACAAAAAAAAAAAACTCCCAACATTTTTGTTGCCAACCAACAGTATGTACTTTGTTATATACTGTACAAGATTTATGAGTTTAATATCACTCACATAAAAGTTAGGAAGATGACTTGTGATCTTTACATGGGCCAAAATGAAAATGAGTTTGATACTGCTTTGACCATGTGTCCAGTCCTCACATTCATTATCCTTTAGCCTCCATGAATTTACTTAATTTTACTTTAGTGTCTTTGCTTCAAATACTTTATTTTGCAGAGACACTTGAGTTGCTTCAATTGTAAAATTCTATTTCTTTGTTGTAGCACAAATCTTTCTGTTTGCGTGCGTCTGTGTGGTGAGGCAGTAAAGCTTTCTTTTTGGGAAAATGGCTTCAGACACTTGTGCAGACATGATTGCTGCAGGTTTTGTAGCGAGCAACAGCTTCTGACCTGTTCCACAACAACGCCGCCACAGTTGTTGGCCTCTCTTTAAAGCAGAGCAGCAGATTTAGGGCTGAAAGCCAAAGATCGTTTCTTGACGCAGTAGCTGGCTGAAGTTTCTGTGTTCTGTGGTTGAAAATGTACCAGAGGATCTATTTATGGGTCCGATTTATTAAATTTTGATCCAGCAGACCATGAAAGCTTTATCTCAGTGAACTCAGTCATTTGAACACGTCTACATACACAAACACGCACATGCAAGCATGGATACGACCATATGCGCATGGCAAATATTTAGCGGATGCCGGGTACTGAAAGTATTTTTATTTATTTTTTTTTGTTTTTTTTGTTTGTTTTTCACCACTGCTGGTGTCGTTCTGTTGCAGGACTGGCTGACAGAAAGTGCCAGGCTCATCTCCAAGTGTGGCCACACTGTGGAGTGGGTGACACCCCTGGGCTTACCGATCATTCAGCCTTACCACCGCACACGCAATTTATTGGTAAGTCTCACCATGGGACTGACTTTCCACTGCAGAGATTCAATTTAACAGATATTTGAAAGAAGTCAGTCAGCTTAGCCAGTCGCTGCTTCTTGTAAAAGTATTTCTATGCTCTCAACCTGTTCAAACTAAACCTTACCTGAAAGTCTATATTTGTACCGACTGTCTCGCCAGAGCAAAAATCTTTTTGCTTTGTCCATCCCATTCCAGCTTCATTTTGAAGTACTTCAAAAACAGCACAGTTGACCCAAGTGCTGTAAAACAAGCACAAGAAATACATTTGTTTATTTTATATCCTTTGCAGCTTTCTTTCCAGAGGAAACAAGACTCAAAAATTATTCAATCAATATGAGTTTTAATCCTCCCATCCCGTCAGTGTCTCAGCCGTGGGTTTTTGTTTTTGTTCGTCTCGGGCTTTCCGAGTCTCTCTGGGTTTGCTGCCGGAGTGCGCCACCGATGGTGTATTGCGATTATTCTAAGTGGTGCAACTTTAATAGACCTCAGCAACATAGCCTGTTTTGTTTGTCGCTATGGTGATACCGGCAGTAACACATCTTAGAGATATAACATGACGACTGTGTGCCGGCGTGTCTGCAGATAACGCAGCTTCGTGTGCGTTGTACAAACTGGGAAGTGTTCCCATCTGTATGAAGAGGGAAAGACCGTAACCTCTTAACTTCTTAATTGTTAGCGACGTGAAGGGCGGAGGCGGACACGTTGCCGATCAGATTAGTAACTTGTGGGCTTGCTCGGCATACAAACTGCTCTTTTAGTCTGACTTCAAGCATAAGGTTGTCTTAGACAGGAAATGCCACCGCGGCAGCAGGTGCAAATGACTTGGAGTGACAGATGGTAGATCCCCTGAGGGAGCTTCTCTTTCTCTCGCTGTTGGTAGTCAATTTCTTTCCCTGATCTGACCTGCTTCTTTTGATTTACAAAGCGGACCAGGAAGATGCTTAGCTGAGCTCCTTTTTGCCTTTAAGGCCTAAAAATAAACAAAATAGTAAACAAACAAATAGGTTAAATGAGATTTTACTGACAATTTTCTCGATCTGCTTCAATAATTCTCTAATCCAGTTGCATCACTGGGCAACAAAAAAATGAAACCATCTTGCAGAAAGGTCACCTTTGCAAAGTATAGCTGGATTAAATTTAATCTCTGTCTCCTCGCTGCATCTAAAATCCAGGGCCGCTGCGTTCCTGTGGGTTATCAGTAATTACACTGTAGATAGAAGGCTAGGCTGGAGAATAATGCTGTGCGAAAAAAAACAACAACAACTGAAAATAAGGTGAAAGTAGCGGGTGTTTTGTCGCAGGAGAATTGTTTGTGTACATCTGAGGGGAAATGTACGAAAATTAAAAAAAGATGAAAAAGACTTTGGAGAAGGCGCCTTGCTAGACCAGAAGACACTAATCCAATCAGAGGTCACTTTGGCTGATGTGTTTTTTTTATATATGCTGTCCCCTCCACCCAGGGAAGCTGTAGTATAATCTTTCTCAGCGGATGCTAACTCGAGGGAATCGGCTGGATTTGACCGGATTTGTGGGTTTATAGTGTGACTAAAAGCTTGTGATCTAATGTCCTCTGTGTGAGAAGAATTAGTCTCCTCTGGGTTTCACTGATCGGGCCTCTCTAGTGGAAAAGTTTTTCATTAAGTACACTATAGCTGCTTGTGGCCTGTAAACAGTTTGAAACCAATGTGCCGTCAATAAGTAATTCACCCGATCGGTGTTTACAAGCCCACTGAGGTCACGGAAGTTGGACCGACTCTTTTACCGGCCTCGGATGGACTTTATGACACGTATGTAAAAGCTGCTGTCGCTTACAGTTCATTCACAAAAGTATTCAAATCCCTTACACCTTTTCAAAAGTTATTATGCTACAACCACATTTTGCATTGTAGAGTTGGTGTTTGGATTTAGCCTCTTGACTATGGGAATGCTTCTCCTTCCGTCCTTATGGTGCTTTTCCTTCGTGTGGCTTTTCCATTGAAATTCATGTAATGTATCTGTAAATGTCAGTGTGATTCCATTCAGTTGCCCTACATGGGCTTTTTTTTTCTGACTTTTTCCAGAATCTTGTGGCATTTTGGGCCAAACTAAATATGCGGTTTGCGTTGTAATGGTAACACCCTAGAAAAGTTAAGTTTAGTGGGGATACGATCAGCTGTAGGCCAGCGGAGGTGTGGCTAGGTGAAGCAAAGATGATTGAGGAAATAAACATATTACTGGGATATATGATTGACCCGGTTACCTTGTGAGCATCTGGAGCTTAACCGTGATTCAGACTTTAGAAACTCATATCCGACCGTAGGGCGATCCAAGGTCTCCATCCGTCTTAGCGGCATGGATTCAATCAACTCCCTACACGGATCATACGCTCTTGTTCATACATTATCATACACGGTAGGGATTTGATTTACAGTACGGCAGATAATAACTCGCATTAAAAAAAGGAATTGCTTTTTTTTTTACCCGTTCCATGTTTAAAGTCACAGCTTCTCCTTACACCTCTCACGTAAGTCCATCCGGAGATTGGATGTAAAGGGGGGAAAGGGCAGATTGTCTCATCCTCAGTCCATCTACATCCATGATGGTTAAGATGGCAGCCATGTCACTAAGTGATGGGATTTATCCTCCTTCCTTTGCTCCTGTTCTTAAAGCTTTCTCTGATTGTGCGAATCTGTCAATCAACACACAGCCACCTTTAACCGATTGACTAGAACCAGCAAAGCGAGAAGCGTTATGACCCCCTAAAGCTAGGCTCAATGTTCTTTCATTCGTGCAGCTGCTCCCACCTCCTTTCGTCCATCTTCATCTTTCCCTCTTTAATGTATTCAGCTGGTCTGTTCTGTCCTAGAATTGGATGCAGTGAAAGATAAAGAAAGTTGTTAGCAGTAAACCCAGTAGAAACCCTTAAGTAGGTACCTCTGTTTCAGTGGTTTCAGAGATAATGGATTATCTGGACAAGAGTGTGTATGACAGCAGATAGAAAATGAAAAAATAATGAAAAGAAAAAACGTAAGTTGGTGTTAGACAATCATCACTAGTGACAATGTTGTATTTAGCTCTCCATTTTTAATGCTCTCTGCACACACTTTCAGCTGCATGGCTTATTATATAGTATAGTCTGCTTATATGTATTTGTCTAAAAAAAACATATACTATATTATAATTATCTTTAATATAGGACTATATGTCATAGAATAATTGTGTATATTTTACAATTTTTTTCAACAACCTTCAGTCTGAAGGACAACCAGTTCAAAATCTGGACATGAATCCAGTCTCCATTCAGCCCAGCTGGGATCAACACTGGGATTAATTTCATAATGAATAATGAGTACAATTATCAACCTTTACATCTACAAATGTGGTAAGAGTTATACCCCAGTTCTTTCCTTTGGTCTATTGCTTAGAAATACTTTAAAGCTTAGTTGTTGTTGTTTTTTCTAGGCTCTGTAAAAACAAAAGGAGCCCAAAGCAACAAACACATATGTAGGAAAGACTTTTCTGTCATTTGTAGCAAATGCCTAAATGTTTGTTATTGTAGTACGATTCTCTGGTAAAAAATTTCCATTATGGGCCTTAAAACTGTCATTGAATGTGAAAAGTCCAAAAACAGCATGGTTCTCATTTATGGCTAATCCTCACACCTAATAAAGACTCATCTAGATTATAATTCCTCATTCAAAAGCTTGTGTGACTCCTTCAGTGTGAGGGTGACCAATTTACAGTAACCTCATCAGATGGTGTTGATCCTGCAGTTTCAACCCTTTTTGTCGACGCTTACTTGACTCAAATCGATGTTTAGGATCACTGAGTGTACGTCTGACGAAGGGTCTAGTTCTCCCCTTAAATGTCCGTCCTCTTCAGGTGACAGGGGTTTAAAAAGCTTTACAACACAGAAGAGAGCTTACAACAGCAAATGTTTGGTTTCTTTTTTACTGGGACATCGTTTTAGATCCAGAATAAATGTGAATGTGGGAAGAAGATTCATCCAACAAACAAGCAATCTGGGTCACGACTGAGTTACGTGTTTAAATCACATTTTTCTTTTCATTAAGTCATAATGGCAGTAGTTTGTTTTTTTCCTTTTTTAATACTGCATTGTGTTTAGAAGGAACTAGAATTAAAATTAGAAAAAAAAAAAAAACTCTCCTCCGCAACAGTCAAGATTTGTAGCCACTTAGTAAATAATTTGAGTTTATCAATCAGTTTCCCCTCAGCCACACAAACAGAGGAACCCAGCGCAGCGACTTACCGGGGATCCAGCATGCTGCTTAATATGGATTAATTATCATCACTCGGCTGTCTGTGATGCAGCTACTTGTACTTGACCTCAAAATCAAGGAAATGGATGCAAATTAGTCCTCATTAATCACTGGGAACAAACAAACACATTTTCTGTTCATTCAATTTACCGCGGCTCATTTAGCTCTGAAGCCTGCTACGGACGGCCTAAAAGCACTTTGATTATTTACAGTGCAGATAACTGTGTTTGCGGCACCCTGAATATGGTTTAATTGGACCGTTCGGCGCTGACGCTCCATTCCGTCAGTGAAATCACTAAAATGTGTCCGGGCGGGGTAATGGAGAGGGAAACGCTGGGATCCATTACCGTTGGCCCGGCGCAGGATAAACACAATAATAGTATGAGCGTATATTGACAGGAGGCATGCTATCTGTTGCCGGTTTTATCCGTGTGTCGAGAGTCGCCTCTCATCGCCAATCTTGCAGCGTTGCCGGGTTTAGTTAGGCTAAACTCACGCTTGGGTGCAGCTGCGAGGGGAGTCCTCCGTCCTTTGGAAATGAAGAAAGGAAACGGGGTTGTAATGAAGACGAACAGCAGAATTTAAATCGTGTTTATTTGAAGCCAGCTCGGTGTGCGTGCACTAGCAAATGGCCTGCTCTGGTCAATTTTCCTCTCTCTTCTGCTGATGGTTTGTTGCAGGGATCAAGTGGATAATGGCGCTCTCTTCGCTTCTTCCCGTACTTCTTCTCTCAGGAGTGCGACGCTAATGTGGAACTGCGTTGTCGATAAATGTGCTCACGTATTGCCTAGAGTGGAAAACGCCACTTTTTGCACTATTATCAGGAGTGGACCATATCATCATTATATTGTTCACTATAAAATCTCCCAACTCAAGCTGTATTAAGTGAAATGAATACTTATTAGATTTATTAGGCATATCAGGTGATGTGTCCTTGTGTAATAAAGGAGGGTGGAGCCCGTGGAGAACAACAAGCATCAATGTGTGCATAATTATTGGGCAGCTTTTATTCCTCCAGAAAAATAGGGTTAAAAATAAAACTGAAGTTCACTGACTCTAAAAAGAGTCGGGCTGTCTTTACGGAAGATTGAATTGATAGGAAATGCTGCCAATGCAACACATGTTCATGTTTTATTTTTACAAAATACAAATGGTACTTTGTATTTGCCACATTTTGAGCTCTACAAAAAGTGCATATGGCAGTGAAAATAAAATCTTTTTTTTTTTTTCATCTTTATGTTTGTTTTGTTTTGTTTTTTGCTATTAGTGTCTATTGTTATAAAAACACTCTGACCTTAATTATCCTGTTCTTTACTTATTACTTCTTTGGCCATGTTAACCAACTGTTCCACTAAATTAACTTCATTGCTTTTGTTTTCCAGCTGAAGAGCACCATGCAGCATATAAGCCTCCAAGTCACCCACGACACTACAGAGTAAGTCCCTCTGTAGATTTATTTCATTTTGTCTGATCTTATATAAAATCTGACCCAGCAGATGCAGAGAGTCCACATTCCTCTCTTGTAGCACTTTGTGACATTTGTCACTAAAATGTCACCAGTGAGTTTGATCGTAGTGACCTGGAACAGGAGCAGAGAAAGACGTGGTGTTTACCGCATTGATTTCTGATTTCATGTCGCTACAAGTTTTCAAAAGGCAGCTTGGATCGGGTTCCAGGACACACTGTGGATGCTGTCCCATGGAAACAGTTTTTGGCTCTCACAGATTCCATCAATTTTTAATTTTTTTTATATTTGGGGATTCTGACATGTTTCAGGTCATCTAACACGTTTTTCTGACAAAGGCTCAAGAGAAAGACAATCCAAACCAATTTAGAACCATGTAGAAAATGTAATTGCCCCCTAAACATTAAGCTACCCTTGCCAACAATAACTACTATCAAGTGTTTATTATACCTAATAACACTAACAGTCAGTTAGGGGGTTTAAGCAGAAACATAGTATGGCGGCCTTTTAATCAGATGTGTGCCCAGTTTTTGACTTGACCACTCCAAAATCGTAATTTGCGTGTAATTATTCAGACTCTAACTTACCAGTGTGATTTGGATCAGTGTCCTGTAGAAGTCACGGTTCAGTCAGTTCAGTTCTCAGCGCTGAAAGAATGAAATCAACCTCAGATCGCCACCATGTTTGATTGTTCTGATGATGTTTTGCAACATTCATAACAGAATTGTCCACCTTCCAAAAAGTTTGATTTTAGTCTTGCCAGTCTACAGAGTAAGTCTTGGGGATCATCATCATCATCATCATCATCATCATCATCATCAAGATGTTCATTTTTGCTATGACCCCTATTTTATTAACTTAGGCAAGTGAGGCCTGCAGTGTTTTAGTTGCTGTTCTGGGTTCTTGTGCAATCTGCTGGATGACCTGACATTTTTTTTTTTTATGATTGGTAAGGCATTGTCGTTTTTGTGTGTTTTTTTGTTGTTGTTTTTTTTTTCCCAAAAATGAAACTAAACTTTCCAGTTTCAAATGTGGCGCCCACAACTGTTTTATTGTTGGACTAAGGCCGTTCCTACCCCTGGTTCAATACCACACTTATGTTATGTTGGGATCAATATTACTTTTTTTGTGTGGAAAAAAAAAAAGCTTCTTTTTATGCACAAACCAGGATAAACTTGTCTTTGGGGGGGCGGGGGGGGAGACTCCGGTGACCTGAAAAGAAATAAACCAGGCTGTAATTTCCAACTTTTATTCCAGATAGCAGTGACATGATACAAACATTTGTAATTTGCATTAGCGATTGCCACGCACAGTTTGAGTAACAATTGGGTTAAAAGCAAAAGCTCTGCCGTTGAAATACAAATGAATTCATACTAATGTTAAAAGAAACTTGTTCTGGTAATCACAAGGGAATGTTGATGTGTTGCCTGCTCTGTTAAATTCCCAATCCTTGTTGGCTTAAAGCTGCTAAAGCTACCAGCTGCCCTAGTCAGTTAAACAAAACAATTATGTAAATTAAACCGCATTAATTCAGATAAGTTGTCAAGACGAAGCTTCAAAATAAAGTCCACTTCCTCTTTAGTGAGCATTAAACGTCTTCGGTGTTGAGGGGAAAGTTTGAAACAAGCCGGAGTTATGAGAGGTGAGAGGAGCAAAACACAACAGAGACAGATGGAGAGACAGGAATGGTAAATGAAGTAATGACGGAGGCAGAGCAGTGGAGACACGGCCCAGGAAGACTGACAGCTGTCCTCTTCAGTCTGACATGCACCACTCTGCAGATCCTGCCTTGTGAATATGAAACAACAGGCAGAGTGGAGGGAGAGCAGGAAGGGCGGTGGGAGTCAAGAGTTGAGAGGAAGGAGACATCTCTGCCTTTTTTTTTTTTTTTTCCTTTTTTTTAACTAAAATTGAAGATCTGCTGTCAGCAAAACCATCACTGTCTGAGTGGAACTTGACAACATCATTACAACTTGCTTTGGTCTCGCATTAAAAACGTACCTTCTGGTTTCTTACAAGCCACCATAATATCATGAGAGCTTACTGAAGCTCAGGGTTTCAGATCATCTGTTTAGCTGCTGAGTTAAGGTGGCATGGGGTGCAGGGTTTCTTGAAAAGTCTGGGGGTTGGTTTTTATTAATTTCCATGTCTGAAGTCTGGAAATTTAAAAATTAAAAATATATGTATATGAGTTTTAAATTTTAGTTATATTTGTTTTTGTGCAGCTGCAGTTTCTCCTTGTACTTTCTGGCAAGCATAGCTCTTGAATTGGGTTTCCTTCAAATGCCAAACAATGCTTTGAAATTTCATTTTTGTGACCATTTAGTGAAATGAAAGTATCATCGAGATGTTCCAGATTTTAACCAATTTTAGCTTGTCAAGATTTCAAAATAGCAGCACAAACACTGAATCAGGAGCAACCGTCAGGGCTGATTCATGATTTGTGGGGGAAAATAAAAATAAAAGTTACAACTTGTGGAATGTCTCTACATAAATTCCCATGATGTCCCACAAATTGATGGAAATATCAAGAAAATTAAGTTAGCAAAAAAGAAAAATTTTGAAATGGAAAATCGTCTGTGTCATAAGGAGTGTTTTATCAGCAAAATTAAAAGTTATTAATCTGCTAGTTCAACTCGTTGGCAGTTACTATAATAGATGGTAGAAGTAATCTTTTATTCATGTAGGAGACTTTTCCATGAACGCAGCGTGTTGCTGTTGTAATTTCTCTGGAAAATATTAGCCTCATAAATTATTTGCTTCAAAGACTCCTTTCATTGGTTTTCTTCTTGTAATGAGTTTTGCTGACGGTACATTCAGTAACAATAGGAAAACTGCATACTTTTTAAAAGGGAAAAGATGAGAACAACGTAATGTAATATCACACATTTGTCCTTGCTGTGTGCAGAACATTAGATTAAGTGCTGACGGAGCAACATGCGGTACATTTTGCCTGAAGTAAATGCATTGTGTTGTTTATTTACAGTTAACAGCAAAGCAAACTGTTATTAGGTATTTCTATTGGTGGGTCTTTGGTGCAGTAAATGCAGCACGATTGCAAGAGAACAGCTTGCAAATAGATAAAGATTAAAACCTTGATAAAAGCTTGATTTGAGAATCATTCGTGGCTTTAAGTCTAAAGTTTAAACCTCTATTATGTTGTTTTATTCATAAGCCCAACTGAGGACTTTGATCACAATTTAGCTTAGGCGGCTAAAATGCTGTAAAATTTGGCATCACATATTTGTAAGTAGTAATATGAAGTTTTACATTATTTTAAAATTAGCTTCTCATTTGATGCATTTTTGTTTTACATATTTGTGTTATTCTGCGCTGACACTGATGAGGCCATGGAGCAGTGAGAATCTCTTAACCGTCCATGATTACGCTTGTGTCTTTGTGTGTCTGCACTGTGTGTGTCTCAAACCGAGGATCCAAGGAAAAACAAAGCTTCTCATGTTTTCGCAGCAGAGCGTGCTCATAAATGAATATCCAGGTATCTTGTTTTTTTGCACAACTCGATCCCTGAACAGCAGGACTAAAAGCACTCTGACAGAAGGCTAACATTTCCAGGCCAGAAAAAAACCCTGCTCAGACGAAAAACGAGAGTGACAGACAGCCGTGGTGTGTTCCTGCCTGTGTGTTTGTGTTTCAGCTTTGGGTTTTGGCTCTCTCTGCTCTCTTTGCATTTCCATTAGAGGAATGTTCTGGTCTGTGGCAGCCCAGAGGATTTGAATGGCTCAGGCTCGGGTAATGGGAATACAGGAAGGAAAAGATTGACACGTTGCCGTTTTTGCTGCCGGTTTCATCACCAGAAGCAGCAATATTACATTTTTTTTTAATAAATAAAAAATAAAACAATGTGAGCACACATAAGCTCTATTTCTATAATCTACTCAATTGAAGTAGATGAGTTCAGATTTGCAAGAGAATCTGAACTCGTCTCTTGGAGGTCAGGGTTTAAAAACTTTTCAATAAAGTCTTTCCAAAATAACAGAGGGTACATTTTGCAGCAAATATCAGTAAATATTTGTCCTTGAAGGCGTCTTGACCATAAAAACAGCGAGAGACGTCTCCAAAGGTCGACGCACACTCAAACAAAACAAACGCAGGAACCAGAGAGACATTCGGTCTGACCTGAAGCAAGCACCACACGCTGCACGCTGAAGCGAGTAGGGCTCCGTCAGAAAATGTCAAGGGGAGACAAAGACTGGATCAGTATGTGCTGAGACACGAGGGGATGTAGCACATGGTGTTGGTTTGGATTACGAACACATTTTGGAGGAAAATGTGTTCTCCATTGCTAGGGAGCTAGATTTGAAGAGAAGGGTTTTAGCTCTTTGACTGAGGAAGCTAATCGAAATGCCAAGTTGCCAACAAAAGATGGGGAGATGTAATTGGTGACAGCATTGAGTCCTGACTTTTAACATAGCACCAAACCCAAGGCACTCTTAAATCCACCTTTTAATTTCTAACGTCTTTGTAACTGTAGATGAAATACAAATATGGAAAAGAAAAAGTTTGTGCCCCTTGTTAAAGATGTGTAAAAATCCATACGATATCCATCTTGCAATACAATCATATAGTTTCACATTGAAAACGCTCAGCCGTTCATTTGATTACATTTATTTTTAAAAGTCCTGTGATGAGAAAAGGTCTTTTTTTTTTTTTTTTACAAAATCCCAATTATTTATACCAAAATCCCCAATAAAATAACTGCAACCGAATCATTTTTCATCTTTATGCTTTACTCCCCATTTCTGTCATCAGTCTATGTCTTTTTGTTTGCCTGGGCTGTGAATAGAACATCATCATTTCCACCCACTGGCTGCTAGTGTGGACAAGGACGTACATTTATGTTTCCACCGCCCAGCGTGAGCAGGTCGAAAAAAGCTCATGTGACCATTACAAGTGTAGCAAATAGTGTGGTCACCACGGAAACAATAACATCACACCCCTACAAAACATGCCGAGCCGTTGTTTAGGAGTGATTCCTGAAAAAGAAGCCTTTTTTTTGTCCTGTCGTCATAATTGTAAACACCAGAATCGGCTTCATTTGCCAACTTTGTGCGCACAAACAAGGGATTTTGCTTTGGTTCTGCTTGGAAAATATAAACTTATTAAAAGTAGGCATGTGGAGTTTGTCAAAGTAGACTGAAACCGAGAATGAGAAATGCTCTCAGCCTTGTAAAATGTTATGGGGTAAGACTGAGCGCTGTCCTTGTATGACCTCGTAAAACAAAAAAACAACAAAAAGAGAATTGCTGACATATGTTTATGAATATGAAGCTCAGATATCCTTGGACGTCGGGTTTGAACTGCAGAATAGTTTTTCATCAAGTTCTCTTGGTTGTCTGTGGCTTTTCAGGAGGCCGGACACAGTAAAACAGAAGAATGCATTCCCGCCCAACTTCATCCACTCTTTGGACTCCACGCACATGATGCTGACTTCTCTCCACTGCCACAGGTATTACTGCTCAAAACATTACATGAAAAAAACTAAACAACAAATATCTAATCCTGGCATTTACTCCCAAAACTCACTTTCACATGTGCAGCTTTTCACTTTTGCGCAAACATTAAACATGACGTCAGAGCAGCGGCTGCACATAAAACGGGCCTTGTTAACGTGAGAGATTTGTGAGAGATGAGATGTTTTCTGGTCGCAACTGTAAAACAAATGTTGGCCTGGTTTTTGACATTTACGGCTTTCCTTAAAAAAAAAATGCCTGGCTGGTTTTTAGACGTTTTCCTAACGCCTCGCCGCCTCTGCTCTCGTCCTCTCCTCAGTGCCGGCCTGACCTTCGTCTCGGTTCACGACTGTTTCTGGACCCACGCCCTCACCGTGGACACCATGAACAAGGTATTACGTTACAGTCACCTCCTGTTTCCACAACCTTATCATCCGCTCACAGCTGTTCCCCTCCTGTCCGATCTGGATTCGTCAGTGTTGATGTTTCATCTGTGCATTTGTTTGGGGGGGTGGAGGGGAGGGATTTATTGAAGCTGAAGATGGTGAAAAGTGATTCAACACTCAGAGCGTTGTCTTTGATGTTAGAGGAAAGATGTGAGCTTATTTATTTATTTTTTGTTTAAAGCACCAAGACACTGAGGATGCAGGCGATGGAATCAATTTGTGCCACATTCGCGACCGGCCCTTTTTGCTACCGTAGACACTTCAGCTAAGTGATGCCACTGATACAAACTTCCAGCCGTCGCCGGCTCATACGTTTTCAGGCTGCAGGGAGCAAACCGAGCCTGTCGAGCTGAATAAACACCTGGCCGTCTCTGCGTGTCGAAAGTAGATCCGGACTGAGACACGGTGCGGAATAAAACGGATCAAATTATCGCAAAGCCCCAATTTTCCGTAGCGACGCCTCCAGAGCAGAGTCGCGGTTTTCTGTCTTCGCCTGATCTCTGAGGAGTTTAAAGGCGATGAAGCGGGTTCCTCTCGTTTGTTCTCCGTCTTTTGATTGGAGGGCGGTATGCCTTCCTCGTTACACAGGTAATTGAACACAGCCGGAGAGCAGACGGGCACCAAATATCTTCATCATCTAAAGCAATTGTTTAAATGATAACCAGTCTGTTCTCTGTCCTCTTTTACTCACTTTGGGGCTGTGCGCCGCCTGCCCAGGATGTAATCGAGAGCGGGATTTACCGCATGATAGATCGACCAATCGGGGGAAAGAAAATTCAGAATTCATGAGGAAATTGACTTTTGCTGCATAAATCATGCGAGTAATGCATAGAATATTTTATTTATTTATTTTTTTCCCTGAGACCCCCCTGATGGCTCCGGAGATGTGGGCACAGCTGTGGATTTTAATTGGGTGGCGGGCGGCTTTGCATGGTCAGGAGACGGCTCACGCTGTGTTTTTATTCTTCGAGGAATGACGTAAATGCTTTTCTTGCCCTCATATTGCTGTTTGCTTATTAATCTGACCTCAGTGCAGAGATTCTGACTTATGAATCATTCAGGTACACTGAGAGTTTCTCAAATGTCTGTTTTTCTTTGGGGTAGTTTGGTTATAAACAGGGATTAAATTGGAATTGCATGTTGGCGGGTCGTTTGGGGGTGAACTATAGACATCCACAGTAATGGGAATGTTTATACCTCCTCCTCTCTGCTGCACAGATTGTCAAATGTCCCTTTAGATGCATTTTATCATGTTTTTTTTTTAAATCTAACTTCAACGTCCAACAGTACACTGAAGTTGGCGTCCTATTTGAAGCTTTGAAACAGGAAAACTAATTGCATTTCCAGATGTCATTTCCTGTTCGCATTGCCTAAAGGTTGCATCCAATCACATAACCACATAACAGATATAAGCTGCTATAACAGGCGATAATCATAGACTGTCTGTGTTTTCACACGCATCCCTCTATGTCCTCACTGTTTCTGTTTCTCTCGAGATTTCAAACTTTTGAAATTTACCTCTGGGAAAGTGTTTAAGGAATAGACGGTGGAGACAGCATAGAGTAAAAGTCTGCTATTTTTGTTGACAGAGCAGTACTTTTCCTGTTGTCACTTCCACTCTGCTCTGTCTCACCTCTGCTCACCTGTTATCTGCTCAGCTGGTCTGTGTTTCTTTCTGATGAAGTCCTTAGATTAGACTAACTTCTCCCCCCTCCTCTCCTCTCCTTCCTGTCAGATCTGCCGGGAGCAGTTTGTCGCCCTGCACAGCCAGCCGATTCTGCAAGAGCTGTCCAGCTTCCTGCAGCTCAGATACTGCTCCACAATCCAGTAAGTTTGCACAGGAGCACATTTGATTTATAAGCTTAGGAGATGCGAGTCTCCTGAGGATCAATGTGGCCACGGATTGGTACAAAGAAATAACATTCAGGCAAAGAAAACCAAAATATATTTACAGGTTTTCATTTCTTTTCCTCCTTTTTTTTTGGATTGTTCCCACACAAGAGACCATCAATGCCATCGATCATTTTATTCTTTCACGAATGGCTGTCACTAAACCGCAAATGCGCACAAACAAAACAGAACATGTAAAGGCGGCGAGAGCGAGTTTTTTTTTTCTTTCTCCTCCAGTCGTCTGTGACATTGGAGCCAAAACGATTTCCACTCTTTGTGCCAGCCTCACTGGCCTCAGGCCGGGTTACAGTCATCGACTGTCTGTGTTTTCTCTCTTTGGGGTAATTGGGCCCTTCTCCACATCAGCAACAACAAATCTCACCTTAAACTCTGTCAGTGCCGCTGTTTCCAAACTTCACAGACAGATTTTGAAAGACACCAGAGGAAAAGGACACAAAGCTTCTGTAGTTTTTTTTTTCAACATAAAATTAATGTTTTTCAGACACCAGATGAATTCATCTGTTTTTTGTTTTTTTTTCTTACATTAGGTACATCTTTAGCAGTAGACAAAATCCTTCCAGCACTCTTTAAAATTACATTAAAGTGTTTTGGAGATCTCAATATAATCAAAAAAATCTTTTTTTTCTTCTGATTCGGTTTTAAAAGTGGAACTGGCATATTTATTTAGGCTTCATTTTGATGTTTAAGATTTACAATTAATAAAAAACCCAATTTCTGATTTTTGACCTTAGAAAATGTTTTAATACAGAAATTTTCTTTTATCGCCTACTATAACAGACTGACAACCTCCATAAGGAGCACGAGCCATGAAATGTCATTCCTGTAGAAGCTGGCTTATTAATGGATAGTTGAGTGGAAGAAAAACTGTTGCATGAAAAAAAAAGAAAAATCGATAAGGGAGGTTATAGCCAGCCTTGAAGCAAAGCCCATTTAAGAGATTTGTTGGTGAATGGAAAGGTGTGAGCTGTGAGTTTTTCCGTAAATTTACTATGAGTTTCACTTTTTGAATGGAACTATTTAAATAAATCTGCTTTTTGATGGTACTGTAAATCACGGACATGCACTTGTACGCTTAAAGGTTGTAGCAGTATGTAAGCAGTTTAACTTTAGAAAAATAATGTTTTGTTTTTAATAGAAAATGCATACGGCTTGTATTTTGCTGGCAGCTGTAAATGTTTCACCCGGACCTGAGTTTCTCACTCATCAAACAGCAGCACTGATAACATCCGAAACGGGTCTCAAACTTCCTTTTAATACACAAACGCATTTGTCTGTTTGTTCTCAGGTCTCATTTTTTTTTTCATCTTCTTCTTCATCCTCTCCTTTCCTGACAGGAGTGAAGCCAAGAACAAGAAGTACCAGGAGTACAGGAGGTTGATGTTGCTGCTGGCCAAAGTGCCCCAGACAGGTCAGTGTCGGAGAAACAACTGGCTCCTCAAAGGAGCCGGTTAAAGGGGGATCCGAAACAAACGGGATCCTATCTTTTACTCTTTTTTTTCTCTCACTTATATGGTAAAAAAAAAAAAATGGCTGCATATTTATCCTCTGAAGATGTTTGTGAGTTGAACTGCAATTCAATCCGGGGCGATTTCTCCAAACGGTTTTTTTCTTCTCGTTTTTCTTTTTTCCTTTCTATAGCAAATACAGCCAAATTTGGTTCGATGGCAGACACATCTGGGTTTTTTTTTTATCTTTCTCCTTTGATGCCATTGGGTTTTGTCTAGGGCAGCACCTTCCTGTCATTGAGGTGGATTCAGGCTTTTCCTGTTACACAACCCCCGTCTCTCTCTGTCTCCATCTGTACCTTCACTGTTTGCTTGGCACTGACAGCGGGGTTGTATAAATCGATTATTGTTAATTGTGTCCCTCTCTTGCATAATCAGCTTATGTTGCTGAGACGGGTCAGGTGTTTACCTCATCGCGCACACACGTGTTTGTGTGTGTGTGTATGTCTTTTCCACAACGGAGTCAATGAATTCAGATTGAAATTTATTATCGTATTTAGGGATCTGAATTTGTTAGAACGAGGGAGCAACTTGGTTTCTGTGAGGAATCTAGAGGATCAGATTGGTGGGTGGAGTGAAGCTATTTAAATCCTTTCAACTTCTTCATGTTTTTTCCACATTGCAACCTCAAACTAATGTGAATTTTATTTGGATTTTATGCGATCCACCTGAATCGCTTGTATTTCCCCCCCCCAACTATCTAACCAACCTAACTTGTCTCTGCTGAAGAATGCGTCACCACAGCATCATGCTGCCACCACCATAACACTTATCAGATTTTTATTTTGAAAACATTTGTAGAATCGAGGTCCCTTTGTCTTTTGCTTAATCGTTGCTTTTTATCGGTTTACCTCCCGATTAACTAATACAATACATTAAAGTTTGTTGTAGTGACATGATGAAATGAAAAATTAAAATGTTGTTTTTTGTTTTTTTTTTGTGAATGCTATTAGCAGAAGGCTGATGACCTAATATGTTTTCCATAATTGGCTAAACTTTCTCCTCTCAATCTAAACACAACAGCGTTGTTTGATTTAATCGCCGGCCGTTATACGGTGACGGCGAGTCCTCGACGGTGGCGCAACATAAGATCGAAAGTAATTACAAAAACACTTTGTGCGCTCGACCGTCGTTTGGATTTCCCTGTTGGGAAGGTAAATTATGCAGCTTCGCGTTACCAAACCGAAGCAGTTTTCTGGTTTATAGAATATCAATACGATGTAGCGTGGCTGCGGCAACGCACACAGGTCATAGGCGAGTTTGTACTTTAAAGCACCCGTGTCACCGTTCTGTTCAGTCATTTCAGTCTTCACTTTTTAATGTTGGTTCCTCAATAATTCACGCTGCAGCTCCCGGTGGTGAACGCAGCTGTCAGAGAGCAAACCAGGCAAAGCACACAGAGCAGGACAGGAGCTCATGTGGAGCTAAAATTAGCATTTAGATTCTTTATCAGAGTTCAGAGGAAAAGTTCAGCTTTTCACTAAGACCTGAAACTAATGTTTTAATTAAAATTGTTTCACATGTGACAAAAAAAACAACAAAAAAACGCAACTTTTTTGACAGATGTTTTTGTTTCTCTAATCGATGTCAGTCATGTTGTGTTGTGTAAATAACGGATTGATAGTTGGTCATATTATTTAATATGATTACTAAAGACTCCCTGCAAAATACACAGGGAGTGCGTATTGTATTTAATTGGCAATTAAATACAGGGATTCAGTATTTAATTGCCAATTGTATTTCAAACTCTACTGGCTGACTCTAACCGCCTTTGATTCCTGCAATTCATGTACATTTTATTGGCTAAAGTTCACAAACACTGTGATGATGGAAAAGAAACAGTGCAGAAATACGGGTTAGTATAATTGCAATGTTTAACAACAACATCATAAATGCATTGTTTGCAAAGTGCTTTAAGCCAGCTGTTAGTTTTATATATGTTGCTTGGCAGGTTTTTAAAGTGAACTTGATCAAGTTTTTTCTCTGACTTTGGATTCTTTTGCACAGTCCATTCCTTAGTCTTGACCCTGGCAGCGGAACGGGCAGGGTGTGTGTTCAATTATAATTAAATCAAGAATTATCAGGCCTGTGATCTGAGAGTCTTCCTTCAAGGTGATTATCTTCAGCTAGCTCAGTGGGAATCCCTTTGATGGAACAATACTTTGTTTTTTGTTGTGTGACCTTTGGTATGTTTTACTGGTTCAACAAGAAAGTTGGAACATATTTTGTTTTTGAAAGTAGCCAAGATCCCAATTTCTGATTGGTTCTGTAGACACAAAGTACCGGTGCATTCCTTCACGTTTAGACACTTTCCACGTCCGAGTGAGTCGCAGGACAAGGTCACAGCAAAACGTGACGTTATTCATACCGATTATTTGTTAGCAGGAGGAATATGGCACCGCGTACATAATTTCGGGTCTGCAACATCTGCCCGCCGACTCGAACCTGCTCTGACGTGGCCTCTTGTCTCTCCAGGTGATTTTGATCTGCAGCGGGTGAAAGAGTCCACTTACTTCTTCAGCTGAGAGGCCCGCGAGGGCGAAGCGGGCTTAAAGAGATGAGTGGAATTGACAGAGTGCAGCAGGGAGGCTGCTGCTGGCCCGGGAGTCTCAACAGGCTGTGTCTCTCTCGCAGACATGAGGACATTGATCTAGCCGCGCCCTGCCTGCCTTCCTGGCCCACAAACTGCTACCGGAGGCGCGCGCGCTCTCTCGCTCTCTCGCTCTCTCTCTCTCTCTCTCACACTCACACACACACACACACACCGTGATTAACTGGCTTTCCGACTGCTGGAGAAGCTGGGCGGGACGCGCATCAAGGAGAAAAAAATGAGGGAATCGGCATCGGTGGCGAAAGAAAAATACCTCGTTTGTCAGATGTGTATTTAGGTACGTATTTGTGTTTTATTTGCCAAACTTGAATCGACTGTGAGCTGCGTCTTTTCGTCCGCAAGTCAGAAACACTTCTGTTGCTCAATCACACTGACAAGAAAACTTTCTTACTGACTGTAATGGGAGCTGATTAGCGGTCTAAGAGTTTGTATGTGTGTGAGATGCCGTAAAGACCACCAGTGAGCTCTAAAAAGCAGGAAACAAAAAAGATTTGTTTTTTTTCTTTTTCTAAGGTTAAACTGATCTTGGTTCTTACCCTGGAGAACTGAGCTTTTTTAAATAAATGTGTTTTCTAAAATCTCCTGTCATTTATTCGACTCAAAAGAAGGCTGATGTTTGTTCTGTCCTTTTAGCAGGATGAATGAGAGATATTTAGTAATATATTTAAATATCGCTGTGAGAAATGAAGGCCTCCCCTTTTTTGTGATGCGCCACAAAGGCTTTCAAGGCATCACTAATCAACTCAGATGTTATTTCTCTGGGCCAGAACCATATCTGGATGTAAAAATAGCTAGAGTGCTTATCTGATTATTACTGCAAACGTTACAGCACTCTCAGACAAAAGGTGCTGCCGGCGTTCAAAGGAGAAGGCGGCCACGCTGCCAAAGAAAGCTGGCTCCTGTGACAATGTAATGAAATGGAAATGATCTTGGAGTGTGTTGATTACACTGTGGAGGGCTTTTTTTTCTTTTTTTTTTGTTGTCAAATTTGCATGGCGGCGTGCTTGCAGAGAGGCTCTTCATATTTTATGATGCACATGGGATTTGACTTTGATCAGTTGTTTTTTTTTTTGTTTTTTTTTTTATTCTGGTCCAAATTATCTGTCGCCTCACCTGCTGGATTGAGTTAACAGTGATATATGCCCTGAGCTGCCTTTTCTTTTGCCTGATGCTGGTGTTTGATAGGGTTTAGTAACTTCAAGCACCGTACTATTTTTGGTTCCTCTGGAATAAATAAGACTGGAACTTAAGGTGGCGCCGATTGCCGTTCTCTGGCCAATCGCTAAATCTTTAAAAAAAAAAATGTTGCTAAGTATACCAAGAAAGTCGCTGAGTTGGCAAAAACGGGGTGACAGTTGTTAACTGCAAGCATGCAGACATGAATAACCTCTAAACTTTTTTTTTTTTTTACATTTTGTCTCCTTATGACCACAAGCTTCAATTTTTATTAGGACTTCCTGTGATATAGGTTCCAAATTATTTACAAATAAAAATCTAAAAAAGCGTGCCTTTCATTTTGGTGAAATCAACTGCGACGAGTTGCAAAATGCTGTGTGGCAGAAAACAATCACCATCACTTTAGGCAAACATGGTAACAGATAATTACAATTACGTTGTAGCGTGACAAAGTGGGGGGAAGTTCAAAATGGGGGAATACTGTTACAACGTACTGCACTGATTTACACGTCGTGTCACAGTATTAATCTGAAAAGTTTAGATAACGTTAATTAAATGAACAATAACCTCACAAAAAAGACTGCAGCTTCCTCGATATATCTTAAAAGGAGAGTCAGTGCTTTTGTATCCTCAGTTTACTTCCCTTCTTTTTTGCCTTAATGAACAAATTAATTATTTTGATGCTATAATAAACCAAGGTCTTCTGCTCTGCACGCCTCTTTTCTCAGCTAGCTTTCAAGGTCTGACCTCTCTCCCGCGATGTGCTTTCAGGACCACAACGTGCATCACATTTCATACCGTGGCATGACCTCAACGCTCTAACTGCACTCCCGGACGGATGCAGGGACGCTGGGGTCTTAATGTAGCTCACACGTGACGGAAAGTTAACTGGCGACTGTCAATCAGCTGAAAAACCTGCTGCAGTACTTTAAATAGCTGAAGCAGGAGCAGGATGGTGTGAAAGAAGAGGTCAGGTGTGAAAGCAGCACATCTGGCTTTTGCTGGGAGTCGGTGGTGTTTGGTTGAGGCTGCAGCGGCTCAGCTGGGGGGAAACTCTGGAGCGAAGTGCAGCTACGGTTCAGCTTGACGGGCCATGAGACTTCAGGAGAACGCAGCCTAATGATCTTTATTCAAATAACAGTATTTAAAAATATATACATGTCAATTTTTATGACTGAAATGTGAGCTTTACTTTTTTAATTATATTAACTGATTTAAAGTTTAGGGCTTTGAATAACTTATTCAATGCATATTTTACCTTTGCTTTATTGTAGTGGCAATTTTATTCTGGAAATTTAAATTCTATCCTTTAATTTGAATACTCTTATTTGGTGACAAATTAATTCCACACTTAGACATGTTTTATCTATTATCAGTACACATAACAATCCAATTAAGAATAAATGTGCCCTTTTTTTCTGACATGCCTATAAATGCTGGACTTTCTGGCCAAAACTTTGGTCAGTCTTTAGATAATTTAAAATATCTCCGGTTAAGGAGATTTGCCTCCAAGATACCAGATTATTTTTTTGTACTTTAAAAAGAAAAATCGGCAGCTATTTTAATTGCTTATTGAGATTGAATGGTTATTTTATACTATTGTTTGACTCAGACACAAAGCGACAACTTCTTTCTGGTGCTCTTACACTCTTTAAAATAGTGGATGACTTTTTATTTATTTTTTTCTACCTGTTGCCTGTCTTGGACACATATTGCTATAGGAAGAAAGTTGCCAGGCTGTTTTGTGTCTGTTTCATGTTACTATGCTCGACTTTCTGCTGGCATGAAGCTGGATGTGAGTCAAGTGGAGAACTCTAAATTGGTCAGGAGTGTGAGTGTCTGCGTCGGACCTGATGATGGTGTTTCCCTGTCTCACACTCAAAGCATGCTGCAATAATATCCAACCAAACATGACCGCAAATAGAAATATTGGACGAGTGAAATAACTAAGTTACAACTTAGAAAAACAAAGTAAAGGAAAAATACCTTTACTTAGTTGTTTGTTTTTTTTTTTTTTTTTTGGTTGAGTAGAATCAACAAAGTCATCAAAAAGAACTTTTCTGACATGAAGCAGGTAAAAATGTTCTTAAGAGCAACACACCACCTTGATCATAGAAAGGAACAGATGAGAAACATCTAGAAGTCTGAAAATGGCAACAAAGCCATTTCTAAAGCTTTGATGATACAGGGAACCACAGTGAGAATTGTTTTCAACAAATAGAGAAAACATGGAGAAGTGCTGCACCTTTCCAATCTCTCAAAATGTCTCCAAGAAATATTCAACCCAGGAAGGACATGTAAGACAATGCAGGCCTCACTCCAGTTATGTTCGTGATTCAATAATTAGAAAGACACTGGGCATCCATGGGTGAGTTCCAAGGCAAAAATCACCGCTGGCTGAAAAGAACTCAAAGTCCCATCTTACATCTCAACCCCCGAAAAAAAGTCTTTGACTCTCAAGACATTAAGTAAAATATTCTGTGGACAGACGAGACAAAAGCGAACCCTCTTGGAAGGTGTGACCCTGGTCACATTTGGTGTCAAACACACCAACATGCCGACTGTCAGAAAAGATGATGTGATGATCTGGCTTGCTTTACTGGACCAAAACGACCCGATGGATTGACGAATTTTCCTCTTTGCGAGAAAATCCCGACGGTGACTCGCTTGCAATCAGTTCATAACCTTATTCTCAAGAACACTTGGGTTTTGCAGCGATACTGTGCTCAAAACCACACCAGCAAGTCCACCTCTGAATAACGCAAAAAATCAAAATGAGGATTTTGAAGTGGCTTAGATCATGTGGCACGCCCTTCAACGTGATTAATTTAAAACAATTCTGCAAAAAAAATGGGGTCAAAATTGCTTAACTGTGATCTAAAAGTCATTCGTAGTTATTTCAAATTAATGCTCAATGCTCAGTGGCATTTACTGATGCTAAGTGTAGCACATGCAGTTTAGATTCAGGTGCAAATATTTATATATATTTCTTCCACAATGGGCCTGGTTTGTTGGTACAGGCTTTCCCCTCAATATATAAAGTGATCCTTTGAAAACAGTATTTCATATTCACCCAACTGTTAACGCATAGAGGCAGGTGCGATGGGGCGCGCGCCAAACGCGTCGGCCTCGCGCACTGTCACTGTCGCGCACTAATTGTGCGAATCTGAATCTTTATAATTCAGCCAAGATTGTGCGCCCCACCTTTCACTCGAACTAAATATTATCCCTATGTGGAGGCTCGTTTTCAGAGAACACGGCACCAAAGTTCGCGTCAACTATGAAAAACGACACGTCTCTTGCTAGCTCACGCGCCCTCAACACAAACTTTCAAAAGCGCGGCAATAACTCACCCTTAAGAGCCAAATACTTTTTTTTTTTTTTTTACCATCACCCTTTGCGAAGGCATCTTGTGTCACTCACTCAGCGCTCGCCTGCCTCCACTGCAGAGCGGTATTGTCTCGCAGCAGAAAGCAGCGTTATGTGTGGGGCTTTCGGGAAGCACTTTTTTTTTTTTCCAGCAGCAGCACCATCAGAAAGTGAACACACTATGCAAGTGTTAGCTGCTATCTGCCAGACATGCCAGAGCTGGAAGCCACTCTGCGATAGCCGCACCACTCACTCTCACCGAGGGGACTTTGATTCTCCTGCCAGGCTCCTGGGCTCTCCCGGCCTATCTGCTGCCCCGTGGTGTCGAGAGAGCCCTGCACTCAGCAGCACTTGCATGGATGGGGGTGTGTGGGTGAGGGAGGGGAGGGAGCGGAGTGTGCAGACAGACCTGGAGGGGGGAGAACTGGGCCAGAGCTCTCCGACGGCAGGGGAGAGGAAGCAGGAGCCAGCGCAGTGGGGAAACAGAGACAGGTGATGCAGTGTTGGCAGGTGTGCGTTTGTGTACATCAGTGTGAGCTGCTCTGACCTTTATTCTGACTGACAGGTAGTGATGCCTTGATTAACAACCATCCAACGCACAGCTGGTAGAGCGACGCTTCAATGACTTCAACCAACACCAGGTTACCCTTCTCACATTATCGACTTTGTCAACTAAACAAATCAAAAGCGAGGCCTTGTTTGTGTTGTGTAAAGCTGATTCTGATAAGTTACAAACAGCTGCACCTGTTAAACTTATTCACTGCATTATTCAAGTGAAAAGTTTTTTTTTTGTTTTGTTTTGTTACAGATCACTGACCAAGCGGTGAAATCTTAAAACAATGTGACTGAATTTTGTCTTGGCCCAACAAGCAGCTGACTTTTGCATCTTATCAAAACCTGTGTTACCACAAGAAGAAGATTCAGAGAGAAGTTGTCTACTCCTAAAACGCTCTGAACTGCATACCGCCCACCAAAATATTGAATATCCCTTTAACGTCCCCGTGCATTTCATCGTTTTTGAGATGACTCTGCTGAACCTCTGCCTCAACACAGATTCACGCATAGTTGCATGTTAAGACTAATGTGTAACCAGAGAGGCAGAAGAAAGTGTAGTCGATACAACCATCACTGTCAGGAAGGCAGAATAGGTTCCTCGTAAATTATTGATATTTCCAAGTAGCAGGATTGGGCCAAGACAGATGATGTAAAATGGCCTTAATGGAAGGACAAACATTACATTATTTTTTGTATGGCATTTGAAACTTAAAATGTAATAAAGGCGGTATTTCACCATGACAGATGTTATTCCAACATGAAGAAGTGCTGGTTTAATAGATTGAAGAAGCAGATATTAAATTCTGGTTGTGGAAGTGAAGCAATAACATCATGACTGTCAAAAAGCAAAAGGCATTCACCATGCAGCGCTCTCACTGGAAATTTTGCTTCCGTTAGTAAGCCAAATTAAGCTTCAGTGCTTTTATTTAATACATGATAGCCAAAAAGTAATAACTGAAGAGGAAAGTAAAATATTCAAATGCAACTCATTTGTTTACATTTCTGTGATTGACAGAATTTTAAAAAACATATGGAAAAAAGAAAAGCTGGGGTTAAAGTCAAAAATATTCCCTGCTATTGACTTATTTCACCAAGGCTTTTGTTTGTAGCAATGCAATATTGATTAGTTTTATTATTGGATTTGTAATAGGTGAATCGATATTTTGCTGAGAGGTATTGCAATTTCATTTGAGGAGAGTTACAACTCTGCTCTGCAAAATGCATAAAGAAAGCAGGGATGTCACAGAGATTTAGGTACATAAAGTTTGATTTTGAATAATTATGTATTTATGTTATTGGTCAATATGAGGAATTCAGTGTTCACTGATGATCATAAAAAATCAAAATAGATGGAAAAGTTTATATTAATATTTTAAAGGCAAAAATTGGAATTTATGAGGTTTTTTTTTAAAGAAATAATCAGAATCATGCAACAAAGTCCACAGCTTTGCAAATGCAGATGTCAAAACGCTACTGCAGCCATGTGTGAAAGTGTGCATGACACAGATGTTATCTTCACTGACGCCTTGTGGGTCGAACAGCTGAGTTTCTGTGACATTTATATAACACTAAATATGTTTGCAAAGTCGCAAAAAGAGGAAAAAGGAAACTGAACAAAACTTTTCCAAAATTTTGGAGGAAAATCCGAGAGCCAGTGTGCCAAGTTTCTAAACCGACCTGGAAACCAGACAGATGAACGACTTTTACAGAAACTCCTGGTGGTACTGCAAACAAGTATAGAAAACAAAGTTATACATCTTTTGTCATGTCAACTCGTTTTCTTTTGCTTTAATTCTTAAGATTGGTCAGTTCAGTCCAGATCATAATATGCTTTCTGTCAGAGAAAAACAATAATTATTTCAACATGTCCTTTTTTTAATAGGTCTACAATAATAGTGAACCAGGTTACATAAATAAATAGTCTTGATTACATGATGCAAGCTATGTTTACACATAGAAATAACCATGTCAGTCAAGTTATTCATAGTAAGGATGGTGGTTTCAACTGAATTATCTGCTTACAAAAAGAAACATCGAACACAAAGTTTTCAGTAAAGTTTCAAAAACCAGTGTAAGGTTTAAAATGTTACATCTCCACAGACAAATCAAGAGTATAATTGAGTATCATCTGCATAAGGTTGCCACTCAGTCTGCTATTAGACCATTATTGCTTGTAGTCACAAATGTCACATTCATAGGAATCGACTGGATTCGTTTAGTGGTCTGATATCTGACCTGCGTTGGGCGAGTTTTGTGTAACAAAAGCTGCATCATTTGTAGCTTTGGTTTAATTCTAAACTGATGGGTTTCATGAAAATTATTGTGTTTTTTTATTGGTCCAAAAAAATAAAAAATTCATACAATATCTGGAGCTTTGTGATGGTTCTCTGAATTTACATTCACTACCCACTTTATTAGGCACACCAGGCTAGTTCTAGGAATGACAGATCAAAAGTTGCTGCAGATTTGTTGGCTGGACATCCTTAGTTAAAATTTCGACAATCCACCATATCTCAAATGAGTTCACCACTGTGAAGAGAGTCTAAGAAATTAGTTTGAGATTGAGCTTTATGACACGGTACAGTTCCTTCTGGAAGATGGCTACACTGTGGCCATAAGGGAAAGAGGTGGTCCTGCTCAGGGGGATTGTTGTGTTTAACAATGCTCAATTAGCACTAAATTGTCCAAAATGTGCCAAGAAAACATACGCACCAGTTGCAACCTTAAAAGTTGAATTCCTTCTACACAACTAGACTATTCACTGGAAATCCCAAAGATAGTTGTGAGTGAAAGTCCCTGTAGATCATCAGTTTCTGTCCCATCTGGCACCAAAATCTATGGTAAATCCAAAGTTATTTAAACCATCTTCCCTCCCCTTTGCAGGTTATTGGTTTGAACTCAAGTCGTGTTGAAAGTCAACTAGATTCCTAATAGCACTGAAATGCTGCCAAGTCTTTTCCTGACTTATTTGTGTGAGCAAGCAACTGAACAGATGTGCCCAAAAAGGTGCTCAGTGAATGTATACATGAACTGTTATTGTTATATGGTAAGTCATGTTTTAGTTTCTTTTTCCCTGCACCATTGCTCTTGGGTCCAAAACTAATTTGGTCACTAACTGCGTCTTCTATCCCAGGACCATGCACCCTGGACACAGTGTAAAATAAGCACAATTCTCATAACAAGCCTGTATTAATTACCTTGGAGTACCCAAATGAGTTCCTGTGGGCATAATTTAATCACAAGACAAAAACAACACAATAGATCTTAAAAAAAAAAAAAAAAAACTATATAAAAATACTTTAAAACCGTCAACTTTTTTTGTCCAATTTGAAACTCCCAAGGTGGATGACTGTGCAAGAACGCAGACTAAACAGGATGCAAATGCAAAATGATCATAGGAGAGGAACTCATTATTGGCACAGTATAATAAAATCCAGCTGAAGGATGATAATAACGGACCCAAACAGGCCTGAGGGATTCCATTTTCCACTCTCATTACCCTGTAATGATTCAGCCAATCGTGAGCTGAGGTGAATAGCATGTCAGGTCCAGGAGAAAAGGGTCTTCTTCCTAACGCTTTTGGACACAAATCAGTGGCATTCGATGATTTCTTGCTGAGGCATCAATGACAGAGGCACACAGCAATATACGTCCTGCGAGGGATCAGCGCTGTCCTTGGCTGTTTATCTAAATTGTGGCGGTAACAGGAGATTCATTATTTGTGAGAATTGACTTTGGCATAGAGATGTATCGCCTAAACGGCCACTAAAGGCAAGTGAAAACTCAGTATTAGAAAAGAATGAATTTACATTGCAATGATAGGGGGCCCTGGTTTACGATTAAACTTGTAATAAGTTTCTAGTTTGTAACTGGCAGTGAATCACAGTTCAAGTCTGGGCAATAAGAACTGCTTCCTGGGATGCATTTGAGTCCGATTAGTCAGTGCAGAGGACCGAAGCAAACTTTGTATATTAAACTTTTTGGATACATCCAACAGATATAAGCATGTTTCTTTATTGTCGATAACCTTTTTCTGACCATGGCTAGTAAGTTACAGATTTATATATATATTTTTGTTTATTTAAAAAAAAAAAAAACAATATTGATGAGCAAATTGTCGAACTTTGCATAATTTACTGTAACATTTTTGGCTGCTAGTAGGACTTTCATGTGGTTGAAAGGGTGTTGTTGACCCAGTAAATGTTTCTTCAAAAACAAAACAGAAAGGTGCATAGTGATGTAGGGTTGAAAACTCAACCTCTTTAGATTTATGAACTCTAAAGTGAACAAACATGGGGATAACTAGAGCACAAATCAATTATTTTGGAAAACAAAAAACACACACATTTATCCCACCACTGTAGTTTCAGTATGGATTATAACATCCCTCATGATCTTAACTGAATAGTTTGGTTCTTTCATAGTGGGGTTACGTGAAGAGTTTAAGAGTAGTCTTTACCTCATCATAACGATTGTACCTTGTGATAACATCCTATCAATTAACAAAATCTATGATTTACTTTCTGTCTCGGTAAGGTTCCCTTCACTCCAGACTAAGCTCACACCAGAGACTTGCCAGTCTGTACAGTGTTGGACCCAGTTAGCATTATTACTCGGGATACAAAGGATTCAGAAAACCATAGTAAGACTGAAACCGATGGTGTCAAATATGTATGTACTAATTTTATAGACTGATAAGAAACTCAGAGAAGATGTGACACCTGTGGCTGTAAGTTTGCAAGAAAACAATGTAAAAAAAAATCATATTTGATGAGTACTAAAGGCACAGCAGGATTATCACTGCCTACTGAAATGGAGATTTTACCTGACTCAGCAACCTTCTAACAGTCATGTAGGGTCTGGAGGCCATAAGCCAGTCTCAGTCTGGTGTGAATGAAGCCAAAGGATCAGTTCTTTCTGTGTATGGTTACTTCTTCAATCTGAATTTGCTCTGATTGCTGTCTACTGAAAACCAAACTATCCTTTTAAGAATCTTGGGGTTTTTTGTGCATTACATTTTCACTGCTAGTCGAAATGCCGGTAAAATTATAATTTTCTTAATACTGTCAGCAGTCCAATCATAATATTTTATCTGAAGTATGGCTTTTACCGTTGTCGTAAGGTAGTCAAAAAATTGTCTCTTTTTTGTTGTTGTTATTATTTGTGCTTCCCAAAAAGTCGATAAAGATATCTTGAAAGGGACAATGAAGCAAAAAAGTCTAACAGTTTAAAAGGAGCTCTGGCACATTACGAAGTTACGGTAAATAATCACAAATTAAGTTCCAATGTCTGATGTCTAAAGCAGTTCCCTGAATAACAGTTTTAAACCATCTGACCTCAGGTTTATATTGTATGAGGAGAATGGGAGGACACTGAAGAATATATTGTTAGCTATGCTGTGAAATATGCTACTTTACTTTTACTTATCTGTGCAACTACACCTGTGAGTAGAAACATCTCTGTGTTGTAGAATCAAACGTCATTAGATTCATATATTTTGGATGCTACCAGCTCGCTCAACATTCATACATTCAGATAGTCAAACTTGGAAAAAGAAGAGGAACGTGTTCCTGTGATCGTGTTCCTCGTTCAGTCACTCCTGCTAGAACAGTTTGATTAAGATCACAAGTTTGAGGATAGCCTAGATCTCACCTTCATGTGGTCTGTCTCTGGAAGGCTCGTTATTGAGTCCTTTTTAGGTGGTAGCGTGTCCCCCTGACCTGTTCCCACGCTACCCACTGCCACCCCTGCTGCAAACCCATGCGCAGAACCAGGCAAAGATGCTACGGGGAAGGCCCCCACTGACATTTGGTGGGGTAGTACCACCCTTTGAGGTACTGCACTCCGAATGCTTGCGGGGCCCATTGGCGTCTGAGGGGGTCCGATAGAAGTGGAAGAAACTTGTATTGACTGGGGTGGACTGGGGACAGCTGGTTGCACCCCCTCATGAGGCAGTGAGGGCTGAGATGCTGACAGGGCCCTGACATCTTGGCTCAGGCTGCCCAGGTGCAAAGAATGGGTGCTCTTATGCATGCTGGGCCGGTGTACAGGACTGGCGATATGCTGCTGAACTAGAGATAGCTGGGAGCCTGATATCGGACCGGTCAGCGCACTGGATCCATACTGGAATGATCGTCCTCCAGCAGCCAGTGGACTCTGAACGGTGGGGCTGGCCAAGACTGGAGCAAAGGCACCGGAGGCAAGGAGTTGCGACTGGAGCGGAGAAGCAGAGACCGGGCTGGATACATTCGGCATCACCTGGAATCTCCTCACCATCCTAGGAGACTGCAAGGGCCCTGCTCCTACTGAGTTTCCTTGCATGGGGTTACAAAAATTCATCGCCACGGCTTGCTGCAGGGTGGCGATTGCCGAGTCTCTAGGCTGAGCGGAGGAGCCAGGAGGAGCAAAGATCCCGCCGGGGAGCGGAGGGGTCATGGACATTGCCCTTGGCAGTGGCACATCCACTTGCTGAACCATCTCCCGATCATATTTGACTATCTCCTGAATCATCTCATTCTCATGGTTGTTGAAAACACCGGAGTTGAGATCGTGCTGAACTTTGTGCATCAGGATTGAGTTCTTCTTGCCTGCAAGACATGAACACAGAATATTTATGTGTAGTTGAAGTTTATTCTGTGTTGCAACAGAAGAGAACATTAACCTACATCATTGTAGCATGGAAATACATTGCAGGAGTGTCATGAAGGTGCAACGCCAAAGTAAAGTCCATGATACAAAGAGCAATCCAGCAGTTGTCATTCCAAAAGTATTTTTATAGGCCCAGGATGTGAAGGTATTGATGGTAATTTTGAGGCAGTTGGACAGCAGATTTCATTCCTGAAGTCAACCTTCGGCGACTGTTATAGTAGATGGCCTAACAGTAGCAGATATTTATAGCATCACTATAAAATTCAAGACATGCGATGCTCTGTAACAGATAGGTACAGTAGCATTGCCAACAGGGGGATGTTAAAAATGTCCTCTGAAGCAGTGATGAATAAACAACGCATGAAGTATTCATAGAGTAGGTGGAGAAAACTCAAAACAAAAGACAGCAAGAAGTCTTTTATCTTGAAGCAACCTAGCCATGCAAAGTTTGGGGTCACAAATTAATGAGTATGGGATCTAGAAAACCTCTTCAGAAATTACATTAAATTACATTAAAAAAAATAGTTATTGGTAAATGTTAACTTGTCTGTAGATTATATTTTTAACTAAAATTATCCCATAATAGATAAAAGTAACCAATACTTAGGCTGTTCATGTTTTCTTATATGGAAATTGTACCATTTACTTACTAATTATAGCGTCAACAAAGAGCGGGAGTAACCAGTATTTTCTACTGTCATCTGTGGAACAGAAGCAGAACGGCACATTTGGGAACCACTGATTTAGGCTTCCTCTAAACACGCAAGAGTCGGTCGTGAACCTTCAACGACCCAGCTGGGGCCTCAACAAATGTCAAATGTAAGTTTGGTTTTGGAGAATTTAAAGATCAAAATGAAAGGAGGTGACTGTGGAGTAAGTTCCTTGCGGAGCAGTTTACAAAGCTGTACCAATTAAATTCGTGAAAGCAGGTGTGAGTTCGAGCAGAGGGTCTGATAGGGTCAAGCCGCAGCTGTGGCGATTAAGATAAAAGGATAATAGGAACTAGCCAAGACACTACCAATTTACTGAGATGGGCGTTAGAGATGAATGTGTCTGAGTTTCCTATCAATTAGCAAGTACAAAGTGTGTTGGAGACGAGGCCAAGGAGGCCAGGTGCTTTGTGAGAACGATACTTTGAGAACTGAGGAAAGGTCGCTAATGGTGAGACGAAGCACCCAAACTAAACATGCTGGCTGTTTAAGAAGGAGAATAAGGTTCAGATGAAAATCTAGATTTTCCATCCATCCATCTATTACGTTTCACTTAATCCAGGATTGGGTCCGAGGAGCAGCAGCCTAAGCAGAGAAGTCCAGACTTCACTGTCCCCAGTAATTTGGGGCAGCTCCTCTGGGAAAATCCCAAGACCTTCCCAGGTCAGCTGAGAAACATAGTCCCTCCAGAGTACCCTAGGTCTTCCTGTGAATGTCCTCCTGGTGGGAGGTGGCAGGAGCCCCTCAAACCAGCGGGGCGTCCAGGATGCATCCTGACCAGATACCCAAGCCGCCTCTACTGGCTCTTCTTGGTGTCTCTACTCTGAGTCGCTCTCGAATATCTAAGCTGCCCACCCTGTCTTTAAGAGAGAGCTGGATACCATGCGGAGGAAGCTCATTTCGGCCGCTTGTATCCACGGCCTCACTCTCAGCGTCACTACTCAGAACTTGTGACCATAAATGAAGGTGGAGATGTAGGTTGGCCGGAGAATTGAGAGCTTCACCTTTTGGCTTAGCTCTTTCTTCACCACAACAGGACAGAACAGGGCTTGCATAACTGCAGACACCACACTAATCCATCTAACAATTCCCATCCCCATCTTTCCCTCATCCGTTTCTTTCTTGTAAAATGTGGGAAGAAGGGGAGAGGGATGAATGGCTGGGACAAAGGCGGGATTTGTACATTTTGACATGTTAGCCTTCTTAGCTGCATCCCAATGATTTAAAATTTGTCATATTTTAGATACTATGAGAGCAAACATCAGGTAGACTTGAATTGAGTTTTGTTGTTGAGCTTCAGCAGCACATATGATGTGTTGTGTCGGTGGCCGTCAGCTTGGATCTCTTTGCAGAAAACGTGCTAGAAAACTGAATAGAAAGGTTAGATGTCATTTCAACATCAAGGTGAATATGTCTTATTCTGCTCTGGTCCATATGGTTTTTGTGAGAAGCAACACTGCAAGATAGTTGCAAGATAGATCTTAATTCTTCGACCTGGCGTATTGCATGGACTGAAAACTGAAAATTCATGGCTCACAAATGGTCATCTTCCTAAAATAATGGACTAAGTAATTTTTTGCTAAAAGTCATTTTGGCAAAACAAACCACCCCCTTTTCATTGCCTCAAGATAACTTGGGCAAGAAAATTGCTTTTAGCAAAAAATTACTTAGGCCATTATTTTAAGAAGGTGATGAAATGTAACCTTAGTGCTACACACTCTTGTAAAATATGGAGCGAAAGCTAAAGGAATCCACACATAGTGTACTGTCACCCATAGAAAATTGGCAAATCCTGCTGTCAGACTAATACATTTTTAATCTTACACCATACAGCCATGTAAATGTATAGGTGCTAGAGGTGCTGGAGGTGAAATTATGTAAGATATAGTAAAAGATGAAGAGGTTATGCTGAAGTGTTACTAGTTAATGTTGTGCATCACCATATGCCATTGAAATGCAAGGTTGATGTGCAAAGGTGTGATGAAAAGCAGCTTTTCTCTGGGCTATTGTGATAGTATTTCTTTTCATACACCCGAGAAAACTAAAATTAAAAAGAAAATGTAGTCATTTGCCTGCAAAGGGCCTCTGCTGAGGAGTGATGAAATACAACTAGATGCTTTGTGACTGATAAAAGTGCTCTATAAATAAAGCACTCTTTCATGCCACAATTGATTAAAACTAAGATTATGGCTCTTTTGAATGAGTTGGTTCGACAAAGCTGCCTCATTTCTAGAATTTAATGGAAACCTACAGTATAAACGTGCCCTTTGAATCACTGCTTTCACAACAACACTTTCCTGTCAAGTATTCTGCCGCTGTAAAATAGCTTCTTCGGCTCAAGCCTGCAGCTTATGAGTGAGTGTTTCTGGTAGACGTCTGGTAACCATTAAAATAGAAGGACACATATTGCATCAGCAATATATCAGACATTCGCCCCTTTCCACAAACACTTAATTTATCTTTATTTAAAGGTACTGTTGACGAAACAAAAAAGAAAAGCACGTGTGACTACCGATTGACTCGCAAAATGCACGTGAGGAGCCTAGAGGAACTGTGTGGCTGCTGGTTATGCCTTGAAACAGACGCGCAGGTTTTCCCCCAAATAAGTGAGCTGTCAAACCGAAGGGGTACTCGTGCACAAAATTTGGTTGCTATGGCAACACCTGACAGGTGGCGGCAGCGGAGCTTTTGGTACACATGTCAAATGTGGTCATGCGACAAATAGCAGCACAGCTGACCTCCAGAAGGAGTTGTTCACATTGTGAAGAAAGATAACAGAGTGTGTGAGTGTGCATGTGTGTGTGTGTGTTTTAACTTTGGAGGGAAATATTCACTGAAAGCATTGAGACATGACAACATAAACAAAGAATGTCTAAGTGTCACTTCCCGCAATGCTGTCACAGTTGTCAGACAGACCAGTGTTTTTGAAACAGACATCTCATAAATAAAAAAATACCTCCCATCACTGCATTTTATGAATGAATCTTATGGGATCAGCTTACTTGCTCTTTCTATATTTGTGTAAAAAAAAAAGATAATTGACCAAAAGTTTGTTCGAGTAGACACATTCAGACACAACTAGACTTAATGCATCTAACAACTACCAAAAAAATGGCTGGTGTTATGGACTCAGATCTAAATATTAATGTAAACTCACCAAATAGGCCTGGTATCATTTTAAAATTAGTTCCAAATTAAAGGATTTCTTGACAAATAAAGAGACAGAAAATCTTCTACCCACTTTTATTTTCCCCATTAGATTATTGTAGAGTTGTTTTTTCACTACATACATTTTAGGATTGTCAATATGATGTACATAACCATATTGAACTGACACTTCTACACTGAACGACCAATTACTGCTGATAAAAATGAACGCTAAAGTCTTCCACTGCTTCTGTTCGTCCAACAACATGATGGCCTTACCTATCCGGTCCAGTCGGTCGATGGCAACCGTCTCAAAGGCCCTCCTCATCATGGGATACTCTTCCAGCACTTCATTGAAATTGTCCACCGAGAGAGAGTACAGGCGGCAGTAGGTGTCAGCTCGAACACTGGCTGTCCTTCTGCCTCGGGTCAGCAGACAGATCTCTGGAGGGGAGAAAAAAGGGAATATAAACGCATGACTAGAAACCAGAAAATTGCCCAGACTGACAGATTTTAGGCCGTCAGGAAGTGAGAAGGGCTCCGAAAGTGAAGCACCGCATTGAAACAAATCCTAACCTTTTTTTTCCCCCGCTGAAGAAGAACGAAGGCAGTGAGCAAATATGTGATCCAAATCGCAGTGATTTTCCGTTACAGGAGTTATGCATAATTATTTTGACCAACTAACAAAAACGTGTGTTTGCACTGCACTGACAGCTGTGTTAAGGAAGCACTAAATTTAGAGATGTGCAGCTAAGCTTCATTACTTCACTTGTTCCTCCTCCTTTCCTTCAGTAACTGTTTTTTTTTTACCCGTAGCTCTACTTTTTTTGAGGGCTGGGGCTGACTGTTGTCTTGACAACCACATGCCCTCCTTTTCCCTCGCCTTTAAAGGTTGACCTCCTGTGACTCTCAGCGGAAAAGGGAGAGAATAACAAATCAGAAGAATACTCCATTAAGAAACTAAATAAAGGTTCTGCACTAAAATAAACCGTGAGTGCCTGAGGTATTTTGACATCATTTTATAAACACAACCCCACTCACCATTAGCAACCGGATGATCGTCCAAACAATAATCTCTCTCTTAGAGGTTTGTTTGTTCTTTTTTGGAAAACGTGTGTTGTCTCTCAACAGATGAGGAGTTTGAGAAAGTTTTGTATTACAGTAAAGTGTTTTAGTAAAACAAAACACTGAGCAACAATCTGGTATTACTTATTTGTGCGTAACTCTTCCATCTTCTGCTGAAAGAACTATATTGTAGATTTACTTATTGCTGAATAAATCAAATATATTCTCTGCAGACCGTCCAACTGACCCATCTTTACAAATTATAGCACACAGGGTGATGCATTTCTCTGATGGAAGCAAATGAGTTTCTTCAAAATCAGTCAGATGCACAGCTAGGTTATGTGTTTGGTTGGTTGAAGCAAAGTTAAATTCAAATTTGAGAACTTTTGCTTGCTGTAAGCGTTCAGTCCTTTGCTTCATGGAGCTCAAATCTTTTGATCTACAGGAAAAATCTAGACTGATAACCTTGGGAAAAGTATCAGCCCAATTCAAGCTGACCACAATTAGTAAATTCACTAAGGGTTGTTTTGCAAAATGTATAAAATGTAATTTAATTCAGTTTGTCTATATAGTGCCAATCCACAACAAATATCGTCTCGAGTCACTTTAAAAGTGACTCGAGAAATGATTGAAAATGATTTCAACGCAGTCATACATGCATTGCAATTGATCTTAGTTATAAGTTAGTACATGAAGCTCAGCTAACTATTCAAAATAGTTAAAAAATTTTCTATCCAATTGTGGATAGAAAACTGTGGATAGAAAGCACGTGTAATTAAAAACATAATCATTATGGCTCATTTCCCTCAAGGGATAAAATATTAAAAAAGTTAATTTAAAATTGCAGTCAAAAATTTTTAATCTTAGATTGCCCTATAAGAGTGAATTTTCACATAAATTACACATTTAATGCAAATAAATACACTTTTTTTATGTGATAGAGTTCGTACAAGTGTCGGTTCTCATTTACCATCATGAAAAAAAAAACAAAAAAAAAAACAGGATACCTTATTTAAATGTTTAGTTTTTTAAAGAAATGGTCACATACCTAATCTCCTTTGTTGTATTTTGAAACAAAAGTGATTTATCTGCACTTAAATACCAAAATGTAACTGTGTTTTGATGTGAAACAAAATATACTTATACAATAAGTTTGTCAAATGAGGAAAAAGTAGGACACCCTGTCCCAAAGTGCAGGAAATGACTTTAGTGAGACGCTTCCTGTGACAATCTACCCGTCTCTGAACTTGCTTGGACGGCCACATCCAGGTGTGTCGGCAATTGATTTGAATGCCATCCATTTATGGAATATTTTTTTCCCAGATATTCTCTTGGGTACGGTGCACCTCAGGGCCACCGTACTTGGGACCTCTTTAAAATCTATCCCACAATAATGAGTGAGAACGTTTTGGCGCTCCACTTTCTGTGTGAGTTACTGTTCGCAAACTGGCCAAGACATAATTTCATAAACCCTCACCTGGGATCTTTGTGGTCTCTCATAATGCACGCATTTGCATATTGCCAGCATCATTAGTGGCCAACGGGCAGTGCGTTGAAAGGATAATAACGCTAATGAAACCACGAGGGCTGAATAAATTGTTCATACCACCAGGTGGCCAGTTGTAGTTCACAGCGCCATCCTTAAAGACGACGACGAATGCAGAGAAATACTGGAAATTCAGAGTGGACGTTAACAGGAACATGAATTTTCATGAGCACATCTCGGACCCATTACCTTTATCCCTCTACCAGAGGCTCTATGTTTTGTTTTTTCGTGCAAGACCAAAACATTCAGAAAACAATGTTATATATAATATATTATATACACTGCTCAAAAAATAGAGGGAACACTCAAATAACACATCCTAGATCTGAATGAATGAAATATTCTCATTGAATACTTTGTTCTGTACAAAGTTGAATGTGCTGACAACAAAATCACACAAAAATCATCAATGGAAATCAAATTTATTAACCAATGGAGGCCTGGATTTGGAGCCACACACAGAATTAAAGTGAAATGTTCCCTTTATTTTTTGAGCAGTATATATAGAAAAGTAAAATATATGATATATAAATTAAAGCCTAACCCCAACCCTCAGCTTTGCATTATCTTCATGTAGTCATGGCAGGTGAACAGGATATATAGCACACTGGGAACTAAGAAAGCAAAAGTTCTATTAAAGAAACTTGAATCCAGAATTAATGGATAGTTTTCATATTTTGAAGAACAATTGCAGCAGCTGTTTTGGCACCTTTTAGTGTGAAGGATTTATAGCTGGAGTTATTTGTAGCATATGGAGATGTCCAATTACTGGCTGCAGATTTTGATATGGCCCATATGGGCCGTTGAACAGGGAGGCATTAGAAACAAAGGGCGGTGGTGCAAAATAATACAACTTCACCTGCACAAATTTTCTATTGCTTTTTGGAGTTTGAAGAGTTGTTAATACGTAGGTATTGTTGTTGTGGCTCATTCTGTGCAGAAAAGAGCAACCTCCTCGCTCCGATCTTATTGATGTGTTAGGATGACCAAGTCAAAGTCCAAATCTAGAATCTGCTAAGATTTAAAGATGGATCTGTACAGATGCTCTACATCCAATCTGGTTGAGCTTCAGTCATTTTGCTAAGGTGTTTCTGCTAAAAAAAATTCAGTACTCAGCGAAAGATTTGAATTAAAAGGCAGCATCTCTAAAACATCAATATTATTAAATAATATTATGTCATAAAAAAACTTCTTAGTAAGCTTAGAAAATGACCTTAAATCTAAATCTGGGGACTTGACTGAATTTAGACTTAACTAACTCTCCCACCTACTTTCCATAATCTGCTGGTATCTACTGGTAATAGAGGACACAGGTTACATTGTCGCATTAAACTCACCATTTATGCACACTTCCACAAAGTGATTTAGTGATTCTATCCCACATGGTACATGGTGATCCTGCTGTCCCTCCAATCCAAGGATAAAAGTGACGTATTCTTTGTTGACAGGCACAGCTTATAAACTCCTTTTATCAGACATCACACATGGCTCCATAGACACAGTTCCTCTAAGCTAATTAGTTATTTTTAATTGGATGTGCGTGCACAAGAGCATGCTGTGCACTTGGGTTAATGCAACAGTGCTAAGGGCATCTTTCACATCAGTGAACTCTGATCTGCTGCAGTAAGGACCCGATGCTAACAATTCAGCACACAGTGTTTAACTACAGGGTGTTAATAAAAAGGTCATGTGACCATCGGTTCAGAGCATCTGCATGTTGGGTAAAGTCAGGGAAGAATCATTTAGTATGAAATCAGCTGGAGAAGGCTAACGTGTTAGCATTTCAAAATGACAGGGTATTGTTTTGTTTCACAGCAAAGTATGGAAATATCAATTTTAGGCGCAGAGAATTCAGAAAGCAAGCCAGAGCAATAACGATGCGATAAAGCGACGCACCGCCAAAGTAGGAGCCGTCCATGAGCTTCATGCCGATGCTCCCTTTGGTCAGGACGCTCACCACCCCGTGCTGAATGAAGTACATCTTCTTGCCAATGGTGCCTTCTCTGATGATGTAGTCTCCTGGCTGGAAGACTTCAAACCTCAGCTTGGTCAGCATGGCTGTCACAAAGTTCGGGTCGGCGTTGGCAAACAGCGGCATGGAGGCCACCAGCTTACGGCAATTGAAGTTGACAATTTCCTAAGAGGTGAAGACGGAGAAACTGAGACCATAACGCATGTGTAAAAATGCAACAAAACTGAAACGGTGCCTTTACTGAATCACAGTTAATCCTCTAATACATTAAATCACAATTGATCTGAATTAGATCTACCTGGTACATTTCAGCTGTTTCCAACATTCATTTCAGCTAAGCAGAAAAAAACAAAACAAAACTATTTTTTGATGAAAATTCAAGTCACACATGGCTTCTGCATGCCTTTGTATGCATAAAAAGAGGAATATTTGCAGACTTGCACAAACAGAAAAATATATCGTGGCTTAGGGTCTTTTTAATGAAGATGCCAGAGAAGTGTGCAGCTTTCTTTAGCGGTTGATCCACCTGTTGCTGCGCACTGCTTACCAGCTGGCTTAAAAGACCCAGAAGCTGCTTACAAGCTTTCTGTTTGAAATGAAAGAAATCGCATCCTGTTCTGCATTTTTATTTTGTTTCAGATCAACTTGATCTTTGAATGGGGTTTTGAAAAAAAAACAACAAAAAAAACAAAATCAAGAATGACAGATTGTCTCACAGCTACAAACAACCTGTATTAGGTCCACATTTATCAGAGTTTATACCAGGAATCATCATTAGGCCATTTCTGGTTGACTAGGGTTGAGGTCGGGCATATTGCCAACTCTTTCTGTAAACCTTAAATATTTAATGCCAAACATTATCCCAGTGTGAAGCAAGTTATAGAAACTTCTCTTGGGGTGAAAAAAGTAAATCTGATTTAGTTTTAATTAAACGCCTGGAAACTGCGACCGAATAACAGCTCAAATCCAAACACTTTTGGTTACATTACCTTAGCACTGAATATTCAGCTTATTATCGTTCATCTACAGCAATTTGAAGTTTGTTTGAGTTACTCTGGTCTTGTGGCTGAAAAACTTTTTTTTTTTTTGTTGTTGTTGTTGTTTTTGGATATGTGGGAACAGACATCTAAACAGCCATCAACCTATCCATAGAAATAGTATGACTTTTCTCGTACTTCTCTCAGAGGCTCGTTTAGCTCCTCCAGGATGCTCTCCTCGTCGAACATCTTCCCTTGGTATCTGTGCTCGTAGTAATCGTGGATTTTCTGTCGGAAGTCAGCCGGCAGTTTGTGGAATGACATGTACTGCTCCACTTGCTTGTACTAGAAGATGGTGAGAGTGGGGAGAGGTTGAAAAGAGGAAAATCAGATGGATGGATCAATGTGAACAGGGATTAGAGACACAACTGTCAGCAGTTTGAGAGGTTTATCTGGCATTACGGCCATCTTGCCTCAGTACGTATAAGGACTTATTGCCTTCCTTTGTTTAAAGATTACTTATCATTGTTTGTTGTGTTTGGAAGAATAAATATGGATTCTGTTGACTATCAACCAATTAAACTAAATAAAAAGGAGTAATTTTTCTTCTTCAAACTGCTTATTTTAATCCAGAACTTTTGTTTATGTTAACATGTGACACGATCACTTTAAGCTGAAAATGAATGAAATAAACAAATACATAAAAATAAATAAGTAAATAAACCTTGGCCATTTTGTTGAGGTTTTGATTTCAAAATGAAGTTGCTATGATTTGCTGGTTCATGGTCAAGTTGGTTAATTAGCTAATCAGCCTTCATGCAATTATCTCTACGCAACTTCAGCTTCAAACCATGCAGCCTGCGCTGAAACACAACATTATGCATCAACACTCATCAGCTCTTGCTTTGCGTTTACCAATGTCAGCATCAGTAATGACATAATTTTTTGAACATAAGATAGAAATGTCTTAATGTTACGTTTTATTTTCTGATTTAGAACTGGGAAATTCAGATTTCATGTGACAGACATTAACTGAAAATTGAGTAGATTGTGAAATAGATTCCTCTCCCCTTAAAAAAAAAGCTGTAAACCATACTTTTCCCCTTATTGATGAGTTCAATTTCCTGCTCACACAAGGGCCGCATGACCCAGATGTGTTATGGAGAGAGAAGCTATAATAAAAGTGTTAAGGAATCACGACAGCGCTGTGAAGCCCGTGAGAATTTATTCTGCTTCCCTGTGTTTAGAGAAATCAGCTGTGAGCTGTGACTGTACATGGTAATCACAGACGACCTCACAATTTCTCTGGATGGCGGTGACATGCACGAGTTCTTCTTCTTCTTTCCTCTCTTCTTTTTCACAGAACAAATGCGCATTAAAATATACTGATGATCCTTCTTTTCATACATGCAAACAATCCATGATCGGATATATTTCATCGCTGTTGGCAAGGTTGTTTTTCCTGTGTGTGTCACAAGTCGTTACACACAGGAAACACAGCCACTGGCCCTCGCCCAATGGCTGCTGGAATAGGACCCAGAACTTGAAACCTTGCAAGAATAATCGTGGTTGGATGGATGGATGAACAGAAAGTTATTATTCTAGTTAATGTATTGATGTTCATAGGAAAATGAAGATGTGTCTTATTTATGCTGGAGTTGAAAAATACATCATCTATGTATATACAGCCTTGCAAAAGTATTACTTTCACTTGAACTCAGCGGCTGGCTCCAGGACCCTCCAGTGAGCAAATCTCAGTGGAGGGTCAAATTAAACTCAATGGATCACATACTGACCACAGTTACTTTCATCCGCATCAAACGGTACCTTAATGTCTAGCTCTCCTAACTGACCATATCACATTTCAAGCCTGAATACGTTCTGGAAATAGCATGCTGCTTAATCTACTCTGAGGCTTCCAACATCAGGGGAAAACTGCTTGGTGTCTGTGTGTGTGTGTGGGGGGGGTGGGTGTGTGTGTGTG